>NC_057797.1:649940528-649963412 GCF_018294505.1 Triticum aestivum
AACAGCAGCACAGGAAATGGGCTAGCGCTACTAAGAGGCCCACTAGCTGTAGCGCAGGTTGGACGACAGGCGCTGCTGCTATTTTTTGACCGGGGGGTGTGGTGTATTACACTTAGCAGTAGCGTGGTGCTGTGTAACAAGCGCTGCTGCTAACTGATACCAATAGAGCTCTTTATAGCCAGCGCTACTACTAACTAGTAGTAGTGTGGGGTTATAAACAAACGCTACTGGTAAACTTCTATCTATAAGCGTTTTGCTAGTAGTGGGAGGGAAACACCTCGTGGCGATGGATCGTCACAGAAAATGGTTTTGGGCGATGGTTCCTGTTTCATCATCAGGGTATTTGTCACCAATTAGACAAACTTTTGTAGTGAATTGTGCTGCAAGGTAGCTAGCATATCGGAGTCGGGGCAATCTGCCATCCTATTCTCAACAAGTAGGAATCTGGCCCAGAATTGCCTGACTGTTTCTTCGGGTTGTTGCTATATGTAGACTAGATCCCAAACATCGGATGGCCTGAAGTTACTAGGGCAGTACTCGATTTGGTGGGTGGGTGGGAAAAAAATCAATCCCAACCGCCCGCGGGCTCGAGGCTTGGGTGGCATCTTCCTGAGAAAGACATGTTTGTGATGGAGTGGTTGAATCGATCTTGAGATCCGATCTTTCGGTTTCCTTTGTTTGGTCGTCTTCGCCCTTACTTGCCAGGTAATACTCTAGTACGGGGTGAGGGGGAAGATGGAGAGATCATCAGAGCCCGTCTCTTGATGGAGGGGGCACGATCCGACTGCAGGCATTGGGGCACATGCTTCATGCCGCGAGGGCCATGGCCATTAACCAATAGCTCCATCAGTCCTTTTCCGACTAGACAACATAATTCAAAATGAAATCACCAATGTCGGTACTAAAATTGGCAGACCTCAGGGTAGGGGGTCCTGATCTGTGGATCTTAGATCTATGGGTAACATGGGATGAAGGAGACAGTAATTACCCAGGTTCGGGCCCTCTCAAAGAGGTAGTACCCTATGCCCTACTTGATTATATTGATGATGATGAATCAAGTACAAGTTTAATCTACCTCAAGATCGTAAGCAGTGTTCTAACCCTAAGGCTAGGTTGTAGCAATTGTGATCCTCCTCCCTACGGACTAGACCTCCCAATTTATATAGACACTAGGGGTGTCTAGGGTTACACATGGTCGGTTGCCAATCTAGGGTTACATGTGCCACTGAGCTGGTGCAGGTCTTGGAGTACACATCAAGTTTTCGGTAGAGTCCGTCTTGATCATGTCGAAGTATGAGGCCTATTGAATCCTTCCTTAGAGGAAGTGTGGGCCATAAGCCCAACCCATGGATTGTGGGGCGACTAAGTCGGTTCCCCCCTAGTCTAAGACACCGTCACCAGCTCACATGAAGTGCTAGTGGATGTGGTGGCAGATTTGTGTTTCGGTGGTGGACTTTGTAGTTTGATTTCCATTAAATGAAATTGGGTACCATTTTGTCAAAAAGATATTCTAATCTCATGTATAATTTAATGTATAGTTGTTTCACACAAAAATAATTTAACATAATTTTATATTTGACATAACAAAAAAGCTTTTTTGATTCGTTAAAGGCATAACGAACGTGTAGCCTCGACCTGCTGCCTCGCAGATCCATGTAGGCCAGGCTAGGTTCAAACTAAAAGCTATAGCCTCGTAGGAGCTACAATAGCTTACAAAAGAGTCGGCCTCTTCGGGTGTAAAGGTTGAGAGAAAGGAAGAAAGGAGATGGTGCTGACGCATGCGAGGAGAGAGGTAGAGAGAGGAAGGAAAACACTATGCAAGTGGAGAGAGAGATGTGTGTTGTAAAGGTGGGCCCACTATAGATTGTAGCCCTGGTTGCCCAACAAAAATTCCAAACAGTGATGTCAATACTTTTTGATTAGACAAAGAGTTGAGGCGGTATGAGGGTGATGCCCCCTAGTATATGTGATGCGGAGCATCTGACGGACATCACTATGTCAAGAGTCCGTTTGTCAAGTGACACGTGCGACATCTACTTCACATACACAAAGGTGAATCATCTCCTTTACACGTGTTCACTTGACCCCTTCGAGGATGGTACACTACTTGACACCCCACTCGTTCGCATACATAGGTATTGTCGAAACACCACGGATGACGAGAAGGAGTGCAAGCGCCAAGGAACAACTACACCATCCGCGAGGGAAGCATGCAAGCGGAGACGGAAGAAACGAAGCTGCTGAAGCTACATCGGCCGGACATCCAGGCCAAAGGCCGGACATCCGGCACATGTGCAGCCGCCAAGGAGCTGTACCAACAAATGACTAACAGCATCAGTGGCCAGACATCCGGCGCCAGCCCCGAACATCCGGCGCCTCCCGATAGCCCGGACATCCGGCCTTCCCCCGAAAATCCGGCATCGATGACAAAACGCACCAGATTCGGCCACCGCCAAGCCGGACATCTAGCGAGTGCCCCGAACATCTGGCGCCCCATGAACGACCGGACATCCGGCCCCCAGCCGAACATCCGGCGCCCCGTGGATGACCGGACATCCGGCCCCCAGCCAGACATCCGGCGCCTGCCTGCGCGCATGGACAGGGCCCGAGGCCCATGTATGCCCCTCTCACTTACCCCTTCATGGACTAGCACTATATATAGACCCCTCCTCCTCCCAGTTAGGGTTAGCATTGGTTTAGCTCATATGAGAGATAGAGCTTTTCTCATCTATGTGGTTCTTCTCGAGCGAGAGACCGCGACCTCTACGGAGAAGATCCACGCTTAAATTCAAGACCCCTCATGGGAAGATCCCTCGTGGATTCAAGGCCTCCCCACGGAGATGAACTAGTTACCTGTTGTATCCCCCTTTGTTGGATTTGAATCATGTATCTCCCTTTGCGTTCATGGATCTAGCACATGTGTGACCATTTCTCGTTGATTTGAGTGTTTCCTCTCGTTTCCCCTCGCGTTTCCCTCTCGTGTCCTTCATGGGATCCACTCCAAATCTTGAAAGACCGGCCTTATGGTTTACACCCTACATCATCTAGGTATCATAAGCCACGTTGATCACATTTTTGGAGTCCCTACTCCCACTTTCTAGCCGTCTTTTGCTTGATTTCGTCCTAAGTTCGAAAATCCCCACCAAAAATAGCCCCCATTTTTTTGTGATTTTTTGGGTTGATAATGTTTTGTTTATTTTGATCCATGGATTCGTTGTGTTACTAGAGGATCTATCTTTCCCCCAAGTTTCTCCACTTTACATCCATGAAATCCTTGCAATTTTCCCCCTGAAATCATCAATTTCCGCCCCAAAAATTGAGTTCCTCGAGTAATCCACGGATTTGGAGCCCAGATATCTGGCCCGTGGCCCCGGACATCCGTCACCTGGAGTGCAAATAGCGCACCGTTCTGGACATTAGGTCCCGGATTTCTAGCCCCCACCACGGATGTCCGACCCCTGTAGATTTCAGCCACTAGTGTTTCACCGGTTTGATCATAACTAATTCATACAGAGTCCGATTTTGACGTTCTTTAGCTCGTTTTGAAGCTATTGACATCCCCCATGCTAAAAAAATACTACCAATATCATTTGATGCCATCAAAGTTTTGGAACTTTGGCACCTTTTCCTAGGGCTTCCACCATATCATCCGCACTGCCTCCACCGACTTCCACAACCTAACCCTTTTTGTTCCCCATTGCATTTAAGGTTGTTTGAGTTATGATTCGAGTCTCCTATGGTGTTTAGGATAATTAGGGACGGTTTCTTCTTCATCAACCATCACCATAACTTCCGCATAGGCTTGCCCACCATACACCCTTCTGCCACCCCAACTTAACCCAATTTTGTTTGTGTTGTGAGCCGTGTCTCCTAAGGTGTTTCAGCTACTTATGGACTGTGCCTTCAAATCTGACATCGTGTATAGCCCATCATACCCTTCCGCCACCTAAACACATTTTGACTGGGTTTACACCAATACTTCCGCAACCACCACCACATTCCGCTACCACCATTTGACATTTGCCGTTGAGATTTTGAGCTTGCGGTTTTTCCTTTCCTAAGGTGTTTCGGCTAATTAGGAACGGTTCAATGTCGAGAACACCGCCACTCGTCATTGCAGCCGACGGTAACCTCTATATCTTATTGGTATTGTGGTATCCCATCATTGTACATTCTTGACATTGCATTGACAACCCTAGCCCATTTTGCGTCACTTTACTATCGAGACAAGCCTTTGAGTATTGCCGGCAATGTTACTTGTGCACAGTAGTGATCATCGATCTACACCTTCCATTGCATACATACCATATCATATTGGTATCATCTTGATACCAAATCATCTCTTGTGTCACAAGATTGTTCCCGCATATACACAATTGTTATCTTGGTTTGTGCATTTCACATTGTGGCCATATCAAAAAAAGGAAGAATAAGCTTTTAAGCAAAAGAGAAACAAAGAGCTTGTAAGCAATAACCATAGCATCCTACCACATTGCATATAAGATTGTCATATCCGATCATCTTGAGAGAAACACCGGGAACCATACATGCATAGCATACTTGGGATAGAAAGTTCATACATTTTGCATCTTATAGGTTGTGCACAAGTGTCATATCCGCTGATAACCCACAAATATAGGGAATCGCAACAGTTTTCGAGGGTAGAGTTGTAACGCCCTCGATGCGGCTATATCTCCCACATGTCGAAGCACGACTTAGAGGCATAACCGCATTGAAAGCAATGTCGCAAGTGCGGTAATCTTCACACAACCCATGTAATACATAAGCGAAAGAGTTACATAGACGGCTTAAAATCGCCACTTCACACAATACATGAATAAAGCATTACAACATCAAAATACAATCAAGGTCTGACTGTGGAACCAAAATAAAGAGCAACCCCAAATGCGACAAGGTCCCCGATCGTCCCCAACTAGGCTCCACTACTGATCAACTAGAAACGCAACAACACAAAGGACAAGATCTTCATCGAGATCCTCCTTGAGCTTGGTTGTGTCACCTACTTGGTATAATCGGCACCTGCAAACTGGTTTTGGAAGTAACTGTGAGTCACGGGGACTCAGCAATCTCACACCCTCGCGATCAAGACTATTTAAGCTTTAGGTAAGGTAAAGGTATGATGTGGAGCTGCAGCAAGCGACTAGCATATATGATGGCTAACATACGCAAAAGAGAGCGAGAAGAGAAGGCAAAGAACGATCGAGAAACTATGATCAAGAAGTGATCCTAGACAACCTACGTGAAGCATTACTCCAACACCGTGTTCACTTCCCGGACTCCGCCGAGAAGAGACCATCATGGTTACGCACGCGGTTGTTGTATTTTAATTAAGGTCAACTTTAGGTTTGTACAACCGGACATTAACAAATTCCCATCTGCCCATAACCGCAGGCAGGGCTTTCGAAAGTTCAAATCCCTACAGGGGTGTCCCAACTTAGTCCATCACAAGCTCTCACAGTCAACGAAGGATATTCCTTCTCCCAAGACAATCCGATCAGGCTCGGCATCCAGGTTACAAGACATCCTCGACAATGGTAAAAGAAGTCCAGCAACACCGCCCGAATGTGCCGACAAATCCCGATAGGAGCTGCACATATCTCGTTCTCAGGGCACACTCAGATGAGCAGTCCGTACAACTAAAACCAGCCCTCGAGTTTCCCCGAGGTGGCGCTGCAAGGGGCTCTAGTTTGGACCAACAGTCAGAGGAGCACTGGCCCGGGGGGGTTAAAATAATGATGACCCTTGAGTCTGCAGAACCCAAGGGAAAGAAAAGGCTAGGTGGCGAATGGTAAAACCAATGTTGGGCATTGCTGGAGGAGTTTTATTCAAGGCGAACTGTCAAGGGGTTCCTGAAAGTGCATTATATCGACTAGAGGGGGGGTGAATAGGCGATTTTTATGAAAGTCTTCAGAACATGGGAGTTTTGAAGACAAACGATAAAATTAAACCTATTACCATGCAGCGGAAGGTAGGCTACACTAGGCAAACCATAGTCAAGTATTCAATGAAGTGAAAGCACAAAGACTAATAGCAGCTAGGTAGTAAGGATCAGGTAGGAAGATATTGTGAAGCCAAACAGAACACGCAGTCACTCAGTGAAGACAAATGAAAGAGCAAACATACAATGACTTCACAAGGAGTAAAAGTAAGTAAAGTGAAATGAAGATGAAACCAGTGACTCGTTGAAGACAATGATTTGTTGGACCAGTTCCATTTGCTATGACAATTGTACGTCTGGTTGGAGCAGCTAGGTATTTAAACCTTAGGACACACAGTCCCGGACACCTAGTCCTAAACACGCAGCTCAGGACACCCAGTCCTCACCGTATTCTCCTTGAGCTAAGGTCACATAGACCTCGCCCAATCACTCTGGTAAGTCTTCAAGGTAGACTCCAAAACCTTCACAGACTTCGTTCACCGGCAATCCACAATGTCTCTTGGATGCTCAGAACGCTACGCCTAACCGGCTGGAGGATGCACAGTCCTCAAGTGTAATAATTCTTCAGATCACATAGATAAGAAGACTTAAGTGATGCCCAATTCTCTCTGGCTCTGGGTGGTTAGGGCTTTATCCTTGCAAGGAATTCTCTCTCAAAGGCTTCGAGGTGGGTTGCTCTCAAACGATAAAAGTCGTACTCTCAATCTGAGCAGCCAACCGTTTATGGTTGTAGGGGGTGGGCTATTTATAGCCACTTGGCAACCCGACCTGATTTGTCCGGAATGACCCTGGGTCACTAAGGAACTGACACGTATCCCAACGGTCAGATTTCAAACTCACACGTCAACTTTACTTGGGCTACAAGCAAAGCTGACTTGTCCGACTCTGGACAAGATTCGCTCTCATTGTCTTCACTCGAAGACACAGGTTTTTGGTTTAGGCATCACTTCAGTCATTCTGACTGGTTCTCTTGGACCCCACTTAACAGTACGGTGGTTCCTATGACTCAACACAAAAGAAAAAGAACTACGAAAGATCTAAGTCTTCGAGCTCCATTAGCTTCATATTGTGTCTTCTCTTGTCATAGTCTTCAATGTGAATATCTTCATATACCACCTTTGACTTCAATGTCTTCATACAATTTTTTGGGGGTCATCTCTGGTAGTAAAACCGAATCTTGAGGGACTTCTACCTGTGTTATCCTGCAATTCTCACAAACACATTAGTCCCTCAACTAGGTTTGTCGTCAATACTCCAAAACCAATTAGGGGTGGCACTAGATGCACTTACAATCTCCCCCTTTTTGGTGATTGATGACAAACTAGTTGAAGTTTTCAACGGGAATATAATCTGTGAGACTGTAAAGGATAAGGGATTGTCTTCATAAGTTGCAAGGGCTCCCCCTGAAGATGTGCATATAAGTTAATTTGCTTTTGGAATGTAAATGCACATGGCAGGTGGTACTTGTGGAGATCCACTTCAACTTATGATTACAATCCACTATGCATGTGAAAGTATATGAAGATAATGCCATGCATAGTGGAAAATGGACGTCTACAGAATGAGCTAAGTGCGGAATTTATCGTTGCACATGCGGAAGATATCTTCGCAAAACAAGGTGGCGAATAAGTAGCAGACGACCATCTAGTTTAAGTGTTACAACTCATAAGAGCCAAATGTAGCAAAAAACGAGAGTTGTAAGAACTAAGCAAAATATAAGGCACCCGCCCATATGAACCCGCTTGAAGACTATCAATCTCATATGCTTCTCCCCCTTTTGTCAGTAATGACCAAAAAGGTTTGAAGAAATAGAGCCTCTACTCGTTCCCATGAGGAGTAGGTGAAGTAGCAGTGTTGTTGGCGTTGTTTGGCGGTGCAGAAGAGCTTGGAGGTGCTGAAGGATATGGCGGTGAAGTAGCATCGTCTTCTTCCTCAATAATTCTGGCAGTGACTGTGGCAGCAGAGGAAGAGAACTCAAAGTCTTCAAGGGATGGAGTTCCTAGCAGCACAGCCCTTCAAGGAGGTGTGGAGTCAAACTTGAATCTCTCAGTGAAGCCATCCTCTTGAAGATCAGCTTCAGACAGCATCATCGTTAGCCCTTTCCATGTGCGGCGACAGGTTTCATGGGCAACGAAAGCATTCTTGGTGGCAAGATTTCAAGTGCGATTAACATACACCAAGAGGCTTTTCATCTGACGCTTCAGCCAGTCATGATGCCTATCTTGTTTCTGATGTAGGGCCACAAGAAGCTCTCGGTCATTGAGAACACGAGTGCGCTTCTTGGGTCTTGAAGCAGTGGCACTGTCAGTGGCTTCAGTTGAAGCAGGGTGTGGTGCACGTGTAGTGCCAGCCAAAGGATGCACCCGAGAAACTGCTTCAACGCCTTCAACGTTCTGTGTAAAACTCTGATGTTCTGCATTCTGAAGACTTTAAGGTTGCTTGGCAGGCTCAGAATATATGGCTTCAGTAGACATGTCCACGTCAGGCAAGAAGATCCTATGGTTGCGGGCTGAGGGCTGATAAGAGATGGCGGAGTGTAGCTTGATCAGCCGCATGACCCAAGGGGCGTAGAACTTCAAACCAAACAGATCAATGCCTGATGCAGCAAGTTGGCGTATGAAGAAGTCCTGTGCATTGAAGCATTTGCCATGAAGTATATAGAAGACCAAAGTCTTCATTGCACCCTGAAGCTTGGCATTTGGAGAGCGCCCTTTGATAGGCCAGAGAGTTAGCCTGATGATGTGATAGATGGTTCTGGGCAGGTACTCAAGGTCTTCAATGAAGAACTCTATGGGATACGCAGCATCTTGAGGCAATGGCTTCATCATGCTGAGCATTTGACTCATATTAGGTTCTGGTCGCTGGAAGATGCTCTCAATAGCTTCAGTATGCAGCTGTCAGCCTTGCTCAAAGAGATCGCCAGGAGTGGGCAGGCCAGTGAGCTCAATGATGTCAAATGCATTGGCTTCGTGATGAACGTTGCCAGTCATCCAGTCCAAGACCCAAGTCTTCGGATCTCTTCTATATCCTTTGATGTGAAGTGTGGCATAGAATTGTAGCAGCAGCTCTTCATTCCAATGCTCTTCATCAGTAACAAACTGCAGCAGACCCACTTGCTTGAAGCAATCCAACGCTTCTTCTAGACAGGGCAGACCACCTATAGCTTCAACGTCAAGGCACTTGTGTGGGAAGATGCGACCTTGGTTGTAAAGAATGCGAGAGTAATAGCTTCGCTGAGGATAGCTCCAGAACCGATCAGATGATATCCTTTCCCTTGAGTAGGGGTTCCTGGAGCTATCGAAGAACGTGTTGTCTGCCCTGAAGCCATTGATGTTGAAGGAGCCAGGTGCTGATGCAGGACCTGGAAACCTTGGCAGTCTTGGGATTGGCTTCTAGACCTGAGGCCTGTGCTCAACATGATAGTTGAATTGGGGACCGGCAGCAGATTCAGGAACAGAAGTGGTGGGATCAGTGGCTTCACTGTCTTCTGAAGCTTTTGCTGGGGAGGGCTCCACATTAGCTTCGTTGTTGGTTGTGGCAGCCTCAAGATTTGCATCCTCCCCTTGACTAGCTGGAGGGTCGGTCGCAGGCACGTTCTCCTGGAGAACTGCTTCTTGGTACTGCTTCTTCTGTGGCTGATGCAGCCAGAATGTCTTCAGCAGAGACTTGAGGCCTTGGACCTTTGAGAAGCCTATGGAACGCAGACGACGCTTGTGGAGTTGGAGTGGGCTGGGCCTCATAGTCTTCTTCCTCTTGTGGGCGATCCGCCCATGAAGCATCCTGTGCAATTGGCGTCAGTGGACGACCAATGCTGATGAGTTCACTGTTTTTTAACTAAGGAAGGACTGCATCATCTGCTACATTGTCATGATGACCAATGTCTTCAGCAGCGATGGGATCAGCTGCTGGAATGTCTTCAGCTTCAGGAGCCTCTATGGAAGCAGGCTCATGAACTGTCAGTTGACGTTCTGCGTCAGGATGAACCATAGAAATTGGTTCACCTATCAAGGGCTCTGTGGGAGCAGCCCGAGCTTTCTTGGTTTTTCGAGTAGGAGAGGCTTCAGAGTGTTTCCTCTTCCTGGCTTCAGCCTCAGCAGTTCTTGTCTTCTTGAGCTCTGAAGCTGTTGACCTGCTCTTTGGCTTTGAGCCAGTCATTCTTGTTGGGAAGACAATCGGAACTGATTCTTGCCTTGGTGCATCAGATTCAGCCGTAGCAGGCTTCTTCTTCTTCTTTGCGGCCATCCTGGGGTCGATGCCAGGACGCCCAAGTGCTTTGCGCTTCTCAGCCTCATTATAGGCTTGCACACATCTGTCAGCCAGAGTCTTCATGCGCTCACGCGAACCTTGAGCTTCTGCACGCTTCTTCACAAAGGCTTCCTTGAGCTCGTGCATCATTGTCTTGAAGTTCTTCACTTCTTGCACGCTGAGTTTGGCCATATGCTTCTTGAACTGAGCCTTTTCATAGTCAATTTTCTGCTTCAGCTCAACAATGCGCTGGGCAATAGCAAGTTCTGAAGCAATGGCGCCTTGGTAGGCGACACTGAGGCCAATGGGTAGCTGTAGATCTTCAAAGCTGATGTTTGGCGTGTCAAACCACTCGTCAATGAAGTTGTGGATGATGGTGACATCAAAGAGAGGCAGATCATTAAAGATTTCTGCTTCTTCTTTGCTCTTGATGAGTTGCTCAAGAGCGTCATCTGCAAGATCTTCATCACTTGACAGATCAATGTCGTCGTTGCGCAGAATGGTAGCAGCTGTGAGCTCTTTGCCAGTGTGAGACAGAGGCATCTTGGCCTTCTGGTGCCTTGAGACGCGTGATAAGTCTTCAGACTGCACACTGTCTTCAGGAGGTGCAGTCGCCAATGGCTTCGCCTTTGAGATTTTTGGTGAAGGGGCCGGCTTTGAAGCTTTTGGCTTCTTCAACTGCTTTGGCTTCGGCACTGCAGGCGCGTCATCAGACTCATTGTCAGCGGCAGGCTCATTCACTGCAGTCCCTTGAACCAAGATGTAGGTGATGGGGCCTTCAAGGTTGGCATACGGATTGATGACATTGGGTTTTGCTTCTCGTGTGCCATATGCCCTTGGTGCTGAGGGACCAGGGTTGAAGTCTAACCCAAATTTCTTCTTGTTCTGCTTCACTGAGTTTTGGGCAAACTGGAAGTTGCGCTTGAACAGATTGTCGTCACGACACCAGAGTAGAGACGACGGATGTGCATCATCAGGCTGTGGCCCACGGACCATGCATGGATAGAAGCTTTGGGCAATAGCTTCATCTCTGGACTTGGGTAGAAGGTTCTTGTATAAGATGTCTCCCCACGGTCTTTTGATGGCACTTTTCTCAGCATACTCTTGGGTTGTGAAGCGGTATTTGAACCATTGTTCTGCCCAATAGCGTCGAATTCATTGGATTCGGGTCTTGCGCTGACTATAATCCTCTTCAGGATCTGTCTTATACATTTCTGCGAGTTCATCAGGCAGATCTCTGGATGTTCCGCCACGACGTTGTCTGCCCCCCTTCCTTGCTGCTTTCTCTGAAGCCATAAACTTTAACTTGAAAGGCTTCAAGATGTTCAAAGGCTTCAACGGCTTTCTCTTGCTGGACCAATAGGAACTGGCTTCAGGAGAATTTATGTGATGCTGTAAGAATTCTGCAAATGAATGCAGACTATGAGAACCAAAGGATTCTCCCACGGACATGTACCTGTGACAGCATTAAGGTGCGAGGGAAGGGGAAGAGGTCATATGCATTCTCAGAAGATTTTGAAGATAAATCAGTTTAGAAGACATTGACCTCATCGTGCGAAGACATTCACTCATAGATAAGAAGTTGGTTCCAGATTTGTACGAATCCATAGATCAGTACAAGTGAGGAATCTAACTACTTTGTGAAGCACAAGTGAATATACTAGGCATGTTATGAGATGCAGTATGAGAGAGATCTAGCTTGTGTGAACAGAAACTGCTTGTGGTAGAAAGTGACAGATCAATAGGATCAATGGTGCTGTAAAAAGGGAGTTTTATTTACCACACTGAGAACTGCTAGACGGAGTGGGAAATGAGGCCGAGCAGTTCACTCTTCCATGCCCTAACTTGGCGACGGAGGAGACCTACAGCGACGGCAGAGAGGACGATGTCCGTGATCAGCGTGAAGGCGGCGTCGGAGAGGTTGCGGCAGCGAAGCGCTTCGTCGCCGGCGTTGTCGAGAGCTAGCGGTGGCGCTAGGGTTCGTGCGAGGGTGGAAGAAGAGATAATTACCACTGTGAGTGTGCATTTATAGGCACAGGGGCGGCACTGTGCTATTACACAGGTGCCCCTGGCGATTCGCATCTGAGGAACACGTGGCCAGTATGCGGAATTTTGGGGTTTGTTCCACGTCCCACGCACGCCTGGATTGTCAGGTGGTCGTTCCTACTTCTCCGAATTTCATGTGGAGGAATGAGCATTGAAAACGGACTTAATGGTTATCTCTGTATCTTCTGCTGTCAAGGATGCATAGAAGACATTCGACAGTTTCAATAGAATGCATATGACTTGGAGAGATAGAGTTTGAGATAGAAAGCATAGAGAAGTTGGGGTCCGATCACATTCACTTAGTTCAAAAGATTCAACACGAAGACATAGCTATAAGTGAATGCTGTAGAGGACAGAACACTAGCATATATATATATATATATATATATATATATATATATATATATAATCAACATAGTGAAGATAATCATGAAAATATGTTGAGTTCGAAGCCAAACCAAATGTGAAGACATTGCAAGGTAACGCCATGAGTGAAACACTTCAAAATAGAACGTTTGGTGGTGGCGTTACCCACCGTATAGGAAGTATTAGACCTAGACACGGCGCACAATTATCGTGGCGCTCCGAAGTCAAATTCCACATTAATGTATTCACACTTAGAATGTATGTCTTCATTGATTGAAGATATGCTTCACTTCGTGTGTTGCACATCTAAGTCATCAATATGCATAAGGGTTAGGATGTGTGCCTGATCACAGGACATTTGAGGATTCCAGGATATTTAGCTCACATCGTAACTTGCAAAACCTCTTCTCATCCAAGGGCTTGGTGAAGATATCTGCCAATTGCTCTTCAGTGTTGACGTGTATGATATCAATGTCTTCCTTCACAACATGATCTCTGAGAAAGTGATGACGAATTTCAATGTGCTTTGTCTTCGAGTGCTGAACTGGATTGTTAGCAATCTTGATGGCGCTTTCGTTGTCGCAGTAAAGTGGCACTTGCTTCAGATGAATGCCATAGTCCTTGAGTGTTTGCTTCATCCACAGAAGCTGAGCGCAGCAAGATCCAGCAGTAATGTATTCAGATTCAGCAGTGGAGAGAGATACACAGTTCTGCTTCTTTGAAGACCAACATACAAGTGATCGTCCCAGAAAGTGACATGTGCCTGATGTAGACTTGCGATCAACTTTGTCACAAGCATAATCAGCATCCGAGAATCCAACCAGATCAAACTCTGAGCCCTTTGGATACCATAATCCTAGAGTTGGGGTGTGAGCCAAATATCGAAGAATTCGCTTCACAGCTAAGTGATGCGACTCCTTTGGTGCCGCTTGAAATCGGGCACACATGCAAACACTAAGCATAATATCTGGCCTAGATGCACATAGATAAAGTAAAGAACCAATCATGGAGTGGTATACCTTTTGATCGAACTCTTTACCATTGTCGTCAGGACCCAGATGATGTTTGGCTGGCATTGGTGTTGTGAAGCCTTTGCAGTCTTGCATACCGAACTTCTTCAGGCAATCTTTGAGATACTTTTCTTGAGATATGAAGATGCCATTGAGTTGTTGTCGTATTTGAAGACCAAGGAAGAACTTCAGCTCCCCCATCATGGACATCTGATATTGCTCATCATATATCCAAACTCTTCACTGTACTTCTGATTGGTGCAGCCGAAGATAATGTCATCCACATATATTTGGCACACAAACAGTTCACCATCATATGTCTTCGTGAAAAGAGTGGGATCTAGGGAACCAGGTATGAAGCCTTTGCTCTTCAGGAAGTATTTGAGTGTGTCATACCAGGCCCTAGGGGCTTGTTTGAGGCCATATAGTGCCTTGTTGAGATTGTATACCATGTCAGGATGTTTTGGATTTTCAAAGCCAGGCGGTTGTGCAACATACACTTCTTATTCAATCTTGCCGTTGAGAAAGGCACTCTTCACATCCATTTAATATAGAAGTATGTTATGATGATTTCCATAGGCCAGCAGTATGCGTATGGCTTCAAGTCTAGCCACAGGAGCAAATGTTTCATCGAAGTCAATGCCTTCCACTTGAGTATATCCTTGAGCAACGAGACGAGCTTTGTTTCTGACAACTTGACCATGCTCATCTTGCTTGTTGCGGTATATCCATTTGGTGCCTATTATATTGTGTTTCCGTGGATCGGGACGCTTAACCAGTTCCCACACATTATTCAGCTCAAACTATTGAAGCTCTTCTTGCATAGCTTGAATCCATTCAGGTTCCATGAAGGCTTCTTCAACTTTCTTGGGTTCTGATATTGAGACGAATGCGAAGTGCCCACAAAAATTTGCTAGCTGAGTTGCCCTTGAACGAGTGAGTGGACCAGGTGCATTGATGCTATCAATTATTCTTTCAATCTGCACTTCATTGGCAACACGAGGATGTACATGGCCAAGAATTTGCTCTTGCTGTTCATTGTCGTTGTTGGAAGGAATGTCTTCAGGCTGAGCATTGTCTTCATGTTGATCAGCTGCTGAAATGATAACTTCTTCTTCAGGATGAGCTTCAGAAGGTATAATTTCTCCAGTTCCCATTAGCTTGATTGATTCACTGGATGGAACTTCATCTAGCACATTTGGCAGCTGCTCTCTTTGTGAACCGTTGGTCTCATCGAACCGTACATCCACTGTTTCAACCACTTTGTAATGAAAGAGATTGAAGACTCTGTAGGAGTGCGAATCCTTTCCATATCCAAGCATAAAACCCTCATGTGCTTTTGGTGCAAATTTTGAGGTGTGATGTGGGTCTTTGATCCAGCACCTTGCGCCAAATACTCTGAAGTAACTGACATTTGGCTTCTTGCCAGTAAGGAGCTCATAATATGTCTTGTTCAGTAGCTTGTGAAGATAAACATGATTGGTTGTATGGCATGCAGTATCAATGGCTTCGGGCCAGAATTTTCTTGGGGTCTTGTATTCATCTAGCATCATTCTGGCCATCTCAATTAGTGTTCTGTTCTTGCGTTCGACGACGCCATTCTGCTGTGGCGTGTATGGGGCTGAGAATTCATGTGTGATGCCCAAGGTATCAAGATATGTATCAAGGCCAGTGTTCTTGAATTCAGTGCCATTGTCACTTCTGATGTGCTTTATCTTGGCGCCAAAATTGTTCATAGCTCGATTGGCGAAGCGTCTGAAGACATCCTGCACTTTAGTCTTGTAAAGGATTATGTGCACCCAAGTATATCTAGAATAATCATCAACAATAACGAAGCCATAGAGGCAAGCAGTAGTAGTTAGAGTTGAGTAATGAGTGGGACCAAAACGATCCATGTGAAGCAGTTCGAAGGGTTGAGTTGTAGTCATGATTGTCTTCGAGGGATGCTTGGCCCTCGTCATCTTCCCTGCTTCACAGGCACCGCATAAGTGGTCTTTCTTAAACTTGACGCCCTCGATGCCTATGACATGCTTTTTCTTCGCAAGGGTGTGGAGGTTCCTCATGCCAGCACGTCCAAGCCTCCGATGCCAGAGCCAGCATTCTGAAGCCTTTGCTAGAATACATACTGCAAGCTGTGGCCCTGCTGAGAAATCTACCACGTACAAATCATCTTTTCGATACCCTTCAAACACTAGAGACTTGTCAGATTCCATTAGTACAAGGCAACGATATTTTCCAAACATTACGATCATGTTCAAATCGCAAAGCATTGAGACAGACATTAAGTTGAAGCCAAGGGATCCAACAAGCATGACTTTATCCATGTGTTGATCCCTTGAGATTGCAACTCTACCCTAGACCCAATACCTTACTTTTACCACTGTCAGCAAATGTGATGTGGCTCTTGTCGGATGGACGTAAGGTTGAGTTCATAAGAAGACTTCTTTTGCCAGTCATGTGATTTGTACATCTACTGTCAATAATCCATTCTGAAGACGCTGGTGTCGTATCCTAGAGCGCAGTTAGGGGGATAGGCTTCACCAAGAGCATTGTGAAGCAAAAACATTTGACGAACCAGTGGGTTATGAAAGCTTAAATCCAGGTTAGGACTAATAGGGAGAGTAGCAAGCGATTCAGGTACAAAGTACATAGTAAGACTATTTAGGCATTTGATCTTGCGCCCTACAAGATGTTTAAGGTCCCCAGCAATAGCGTCAGACGATTTTGGTTTTCTGCTGTAGACCTTTCCCTGCAAAAGAGAGTTAAGCCTTCTTAACCACCCACATCTTTAAGGGTGGCTTAGAAGCAATACGAGAATTTTGGCTTTGAAGCCTTAGCAAACAGTCTTGCAGGCGGACAATAGTACTCATAAGAATAAGCAGAATAGTTCTTGGTCTTATGAACATGGTGGTTTGATGAACCGCTCTCATATTTATATGCCTGAGTATGGTTTTCCTGCAAAACATTTGCGTTAGTGCGACTCAGGTGAGTCCTCTATTTGTATGAAGCCTTTGGACCGTATGAAGCCTTTGGTCTGAGGTTTGTCTTCTTCAAGTGAGGTGTCATGAAGACATTCACAGGAAGATTTTCCAGACACCTTTTTGGAACCCAGATCTTCTTCATAGGCGGTCCGTTCCTGCAGTTAGTACCAATGTACGTGGCAAACACTTCATCATTCTGATTCTTAAACAGTATATAGTTTGCATCAAAGGATTCATCAATGATAATGGGGTTAGCACAAGTGAAGCCAGATAGATTGGATGGATCTGCTGAAGGTTCCTTTGCAGCAACCCACATGGTTTTGGGGTACTGCTCAGGTTTCCAGTAAGAGCCATCTGCATTCATTTTCCTTACGAACCCTACACCCTCTTTCCTAGGGTTTCGGTTCAGAATCTGCTTTTTCAGGACATCACATAGCGTCTGATGCCCTTTAAGACTTTTGTACATCCCTGTTTCAAGCAATGTCTTCAACCTAGCATTCTCATCAGCAATAGCGGTGGTATCCTCAGCAGAGGGGTTAGTTACCGCATCAATAGTTGAAGATATTGCAATAGCAGTAGCAGTAGAACATTCAGCAACAGAAGTAGCATTATCACGCTCAATGCATTTGAGACATGGTGGTTCAAATCCTTCCTGAGCGGGACTAATCTGTTTGGCGCGAAGTGACTCGTTTTTCGTTTGAAGATCTTCACGAACCGCTCTCAATTTCTCAAGATCTTGCTTCCTTTGAAGATAATCATAGGAAAGCTTTTCATGAGTTGTTGAGAGAGTTTCATGACGACTTTCAAGTTCCTGATACTTAACGTGAAGATTTTTTATGTCTTCAATTAAGGATTCAGATCGAGTCATTTCGGCACCTAACAGATCATCGCTTCTGTCTAACAGTTTTTGAATATGTTCCATAGCTTTCTGTTGTTCAGTTGCAATTTCAGCAAGTGTTTTGTAGCTAGGTTTTGAACCACAATCAGAGTCATCGTCACTAGATGTTTGATAGTGAGTAGTGCGTGTGTTTACCTTGGCACCGCGTGCCATGAAGCAGTAGGTAGAAGCGGAGTAGTCCTTGTCATTTGCATCAGTGTCGGTGATGAAGTCATTGTCTTCAGTGTTGAAGATGGGCTTGGCAACGTATGCTGTAGCCAGACTTGCGACGCCTGAGTCAGATTCCTCTTCAGACTCCACCTCCGCCTCCTCAGAAGCAGACTCCTCCTCTGAATCCATTTCCTTGCCAACAAACGCATGTGCCTTGCCAGATGAGCTCTTCTTGTGTGATGAAGACTTTGAGGAAGACTTGGAAGAAGACTTTGGGAATTTCTTCTTCTTCTTCTTCTTGTCGTCAGAGTCATATTCCTTGCTCTTCTTCTTCTTTTTTTTCTCATTGTCCCACTGTGGACACTCAGAGATGAAGTGGCCAAGTTTCTTGCACTTGTGACATGTTTTCTTCTTGTAGTCATGAGCAGGAGCTTCATCATTCCTTGAACTTGATCGGGAAGACTTTCTGAAGCCTTCCTTCTTGGTGAATTTTTGGAACTTCTTGATGAGCATAGCAAGTTCCCTTCCAATGTCTTCAGGGTCATCAGAACTGCTGTCAGATTCTTCTTCAGATGAGGAGACAGCTTTTGCCTTCAAGGCACGAGTTCGCCCATAGTTTGGACCGTAGATCTCTCTTTTCTCCGAAAGCCGAAACTCATGTGTGTTGAGCCTCTCAAGTATGTCAGACGGTTCGAGTGTCTTGAAATTAGGACGTTCTTGAATCATCAGGGCCAGGATGTCAAACAAACTATCAAGTGATCTCAGCAGTGTCTTGACGACTTCGTGTTTGGTAATCTGAGTGGCGCCGAGGGCTTGAAGCTCATTTGTGATGTCAGTGAGTCGGTCAAATGTGTGTTGGACATTCTCATTGTCATTTCGCTTGAAGCGGTTGAAGAGGTTGCGAAGGACACTGATTCTCTGATCTCTCTGGGTTGAGATGCCTTCATTAACCTTGGAGAGCCAGTCCCAGACGAGGTTGGATGTCTTCAAAGCACTCACACGGTCATACTGTCCTTTGGTCAGATGACCACAGATGATATTCTTGGCAGTGGAGTCCAGTTGAACGAATTTCTTGACATCAGCAGCAGTGACACCTTCTCCAGCCTTGGGAACGCCGTTCTCGACGACATATCATAGGTCGACGTCAATGGCTTCAAGATGCATACGCATCTTATTCTTCCAGTAGGGATATTCAGTTCCATCGAAGATGGGGCACGCAGCGGAGACTTTAATTATCCCTGCAGTCGACATAACTAAAACTCCAGGTGGTTAAACCAAATCACACAGAACAAGGGAGCACCTTGCTCTGATACCAATTGAAAGTGCGTTATATCGACTAGAGGGGGGGGGTGAATAGGCGATTTTTATGAAAGTCTCCAGAACATGGGAGTTTTGAAGACAAACGATAAAATTAAACCTATTACCATACAGCGGAAGGTAGGCTACAGTAGGGATATTCAGTTCCATCGAAGACGGGGCACGCAGGGGAGACTTTAATTATCCCTGCAGTCGACATAGCTAAAACTCCAGGTGGTTAAACCGAATCACACAGAACAAGGGAGCACCTTGCTCTAATACCAATTGAAAGTCCGTTATATCGACTAGAGGGGGGGTGAATAGGCGATTTTTATGAAAGTCTCCAGAACATGGGAGTTTTGAAGACAAACGATAAAATTAAACCTATTACCATGCAGCAGAAGGTAGGCTACACTAGGCAAACCATAGTCAAGTATTCAATGAAGTGAAAGCACAAAGACTAATAGTAGCTAGGTAGTAAGGATCAGGTAGGAAGATATTGTGAAGCCAAACAGAACACGCAGTCACTCAGTGAAGACAAATGAAAGAGCAAACATACAATGACTTCACAAGGAGTAACAGTAAGTAAAGTGAAATGAAGATGAAACCAGTGACTCGTTGAAGATAATGATTTGTTGGACCAGTTCCAGTTGCTGTGACAACTGTATGTCTGGTTGGAGTGGCTAGGTATTTAAACCTTAGGACACACAGTCCCGGACACCCAGTCCTGAACACGCAGCTCAGGACACCCAGTCCTCACCGTATTATCCTTGAGCTAAGGTCACATAGACCTCGCCCAATCACTCTGGTAAGTCTTGAAGGTAGACTCCCAAACCTTCACAGACTTCGTTCACCGGCAATCCACAATGTCTCTTGGATGCTCAGAACGCTACGCCTAACCGGCTGGAGGATGCATAGTCCTCAAGTGTAATAAGTCTTCAGATCACACAGACAAGAAGACTTAAGTGATGCCCAATTCTCTCTGGCTCTGGGTGGTTAGGGCTTTATCCTCGCAAGGAATTCTCTCTCAAAGGCTTCGAGGTGGGTTGCTCTCAAACGACAAAAGCCGTACTCTCAATCTGAGCAGCCAACCGTTTATGGTTGTAGGGGGTGGGCTATTTATAGCCACTTGGCAACCCGACCTGATTTGTCCGAAATGACCCTGGGTCACTAAGGAACTGACACATGTCCCAACGGTCAGATTTCAAACTCACACGGCAACTTTACTTGGGCTACAAGCAAAGCTGACTTGTCCGACTCTGGACAAGATTCGCTCTCATTGTCTTCACTCGAAGACATAGGTTTTTGGTTTAGGCATCACTTCAGTCATTCTGACCGGTTCTCTTGGACCCCACTTAACAGTACGGTGGTTCCTATGACTCAACACAAAAGAAAAAGAACTATGAAAGATCTAAGTCTTCGAGCTCCATTAGCTTCGTATTGTGTCTTCTCTTGTCATAGTCTTCAATGTGAATATCTTCATATACCACCTTTGACTTCAATGTCTTCATCCAATTTTTTGGGGGTCATCTCTGGTAGTAAAACCGAATCATGAGGGACTTCTACCTGTGTTATCCTGCAATTCTCACAAACACATTAGTCCCTCAACTAGGTTTGTCGTCAATACTCCAAAACCAACTAGGGGTGGCACTAGATGCACTTATAGTTCCCATTATAACCCAACCGCGCAACGAACGCGAAATCCAGGAACATAACACCGATATAACGGAAACTAGGGCGGCAAGAGTGGAACAAAACACCAGGCATAAGGCCGAGCCTTCCACCCTTTACCAAGTATGTAGATGCATTAATTAAATAAGAGATATTGTGATATCCCAACAAAATATCCATGTTCCAACAAGGAACAAACTTCAATCTACACCTACAACTAACAACGCTATAAGAGGGGGCTGAGCAAAGCGGTAACATAGCGAAACAATGGTTTGCTAGGACAAGGTGGGTTAGAGGCTTGGCTTAACAATATGGGAGTCATGATAAGCAAGTGGTTGGTATCGCAGCATAGGCATAGCAAAAGAGCGAGCAACTAGCAAGCAAAGATAGAAGTGATTTCGAGGGTATGATCATCTTGCCTGAGATCCCGCAAGGAAGAAGAACGAGTCCATGAAGAAGAAAAACAGACGTAGTCAAACGGGTCCTCACAAACGCGACATTATCAGAACCAACCTGAAGAAGCAACACCGGAAAGAAGCACACCACATAGTAAACAACCAACACATGAACATGGTATGAATATGCGGGATGCGGTATGCGGTGCATATGCATGATGTGCAAAGGAATGATTGAACCTGGCCTCAACTTGGAAATCCAAGAGTGCCACTGGAAAGGGGAGGTGATTTCGGTTGAAATCGATATAAAGATCGCCGGAATCGGATGCACTGTTTGGAAATGGCAAGCAAAACAAATATGGCACCGGTCTGCGATAATCAGCAAGTGACCAACTAAATGCATCAAGATAAATAAGCTACTGCACTCAAACATGGCAACAAAATACATGGCAGGGATCCACTCATGAAGCTTGACAAAAGTTGAACACTGAGCTACGGCTAATTGACTCAATAACAGGTTGAAACAAGCATGGCAAAAGAGCAAATGATAACAGGTTTCAGACTTAGTGAAATTAACACAAGTCTGGAATTTATCATCAGGAAGCACACTTTAGAGCATGAAAACTTAACATGGCAAAGAAAGGCATGGCATGAAGCTACTCAAAGCACTTAACAAAAGTTCCTTAGTGACCTTGAGCCAAAAGGGATCAGAAAATACAATTGTAAGCATATGAACATGGCAAAAACATAAACAAATTTCAGACTTTGTGAAAAACTGGAGCATGCAAATCAGTTAACGAGTAGGCATGTTTACGAGCTCGATGCACTCACTACGGAGCATGGCATGACAAACTAAGCATACACCCATCAAGAATACATGGCATAGAAGCTAGACATGGCAAGAACAACAACATAGCATGCATGGATCAACAGCAACATCCTCGGCAAAATCGCTAAACCTGTCAACAATCTGCCAGGATCATTTTATAGCAAAAGTAGAGCTCGATTGACTCAAGCTAGGGTGCTCCAAAAATACAAACAAAGACATGGATGGATATAGCACCACAATGTTAACAAAAAATCCTTACTTATCATCTTCAAAAGAGGTACGGATCACTAGGAAACAACATGAACATATGGCATAACAAAAAAATCAGGACAAGGACCTGGTGAAATTCTAAGTCCCTGAAATCAGCATTACCGATTATGCTACCTTGAAAGCTTGTCCTAGTCACCACAAATATCACAAAAATACATGGAAAGCACCCCTGTAAAGATGGCATGGCATTCTACAAAACACATGTAGAGCTCAGGATCATAGCATGCACACATTAATCATGGGAAAAATGACAAATAGCTATTTGCTGAAACAGATCTGACCAATTCATCACATAGCCCTCTACCAACAGCATTTCGGACATCAAGATGAGCTCAAATGAAAATGATGCAATGAGATGAAATGATGTGCTCGTCGAGACGAACATTTTGATATCCTACACGCACAAATCAGATCTATGATGAGAGAGTTATGATGCATTGAAAAATGCAAAAAGATTAGGGTTAGAGGAGAAAAGTCAACCCGTCGAGATATTTCCAGATCCAGATCAGGATCAGGTGCTGTAGCAGCTGCACGAGGATCGAGGATGGCCGGCCGGAGTTTGCCGGAGATGGAGCTGAGGTCGGTGGAGTTGGGGGCTTGCCGTGGCCAGGACGTGAGGAGGTGCGCCGGACGGCGGAGGGCGGCGGTGGCCGTCGAGGTTGGCGGCGGCGACGAAGAGCGGCGCCGGCGGCAAGGCATCCCGGCACCCGACGCGGTGGCGGGAGGCGGCCGGCTTGCGAAGTGTGGCGGCGCGCGCCCCTCGGGGCG
>NC_057797.1:649963837-649978426 GCF_018294505.1 Triticum aestivum
CGGGGCGGCGCGGGCGCGGTCGCCCGCGGGGCAGCGGCGGCGGCAAGATGGGCTCGCGCAGGCCCGATCTGGGTCCCGCGGGCCGGCGGCGGATCTGCGGAGAGAGAGGGCGGAGGTGGACAGATAGCGGGCGATGATTGGGCGGCGGAACGGCATCGGACATGTCCGTCGGCGGGGACCTTTGTCCAGCGGCGCGAGAGAAGCGAGGTTAGGGTTTCATCCGCGGATTTTGACAGGGTGCACATATTTATAGGTAGAGGGAGCTAGGAGAGTCCAAATGAGTTGCGTTTTTCGGCCACACGATCGTGATCGAATGACCGAGATGATGGAGGAGGTTTAGGTGGGTTTTGGGCCAAATTGGAAGGGTGTTGGGCTGCAACACACACGAGGCCTTTTCGGTCCCTCGGTTAACCGTTGGAGTATCAAACGAAGTCCAAATGGCACGAAACTTGACATGCGGTCTACCGGTAGTAAACCAAGGCCGCATGGCAAGTCTCGGTCCAATCTGAAAACGTGTAACACCCGCACACGAAAAGGGGTAGAAAGGGACACCAAATGACATAGGAGCGTCGGATTGCAAAACGGACAACGGGGAAAATGCTCGGATGCATGACACGGACATGTATGCAAATGAAATGCACATGATGACATGATATGCAATGCATGACACGCAAGAAAAGACAATGCAACAATAGCGAATAACTAGAGGACACCTGGCACATCGGTCTCGGGGCGTTACAACACTCCACCACTACGAGAGGATCTCGTCCCGAGATCTAGAATGGCACCGGATGGAAAACAGAAGAGAAAAAGAAGAGGTAAAACTAAGTTGCTTCTTTGACAAACGAGTGAAATTAAAGAACCTTGAAAAGGTTAAGCCATTGAAAGAAGAATGCAATGAACAAGAACAAAGTTGAAAGCACTCCGGTAGGGAAGATTAATAAGGAAGAACAAATTCGGACAACACTCCGGTTAGAAAGATATGCAAGGCTTCATAAAATGAAATAACTTGAGCAGCGGGCACACACTCCGGTTAAATGGGTCAGCACGAAAAGAACACGATCCAAGATGATGAGAGAAAAAAGCAACATCACAATGGCTCCGGAACAAAAGAATAGAACATAGATAATTGAAATAAAAGAATGGAGAAGAAAATGCCATCTTATGCCACAAAAGAGCTTGAGAAGGCATCCTTAGGAGATGGGTCGGGCGGAGTTGTTGGAACACCAACAACGAAAAGAATACACGTGATATGGTCTTATGGAATACATCTCAAATTATGAGGTGAAAACCTGCCACTCACGGGAAAAAGAATTTGATTGGTATGAACAAGGAGACGAGAAAATATATCGCACCGGAAAGGATAAATGAAGAACTTGGATCATTTATAAGCACCATAATAGCAACCATCCTTAGGGAAGGCTTAAGGTGAAATATAACCCAAGATAACTCCAAGGAAGAGATTGATCGATTTTAATATCCCATTCTTGACCACATGTGAATCATGAAACATGAACTCAAATTATCAAGAATGACATAATACCACCTCCAATGATACGGTAGAAAGAATTGCACTCCGGATTGCAAGATGGAGAATGCTTGAGCTCCTCTGAATAGAATCTTGATGAACATTTCGAGAAGGAATTAAAACCTTTATGAACCATCATTAAGAAACTCTCGAAGAACTCCAATAACGAAAGGATGATCAAATGAAAGGAAAGATAAGTAGAGAACACAAGGTGAAGCCTTGCGATGATTGGATGAAGCTCTGCGACGAAATAAGTTGAAACTTGGAACTCCGGAAAAGAAAAGATGAATCCAGTGAACCTGAGAATTTGATGAGCCTCCGCAAAAAGTAATTGAATATACTCGATGAAACAAGAATAAGAATTACATTATGCTTATCCTTCACCAATTAAATTGATGACCATCAACGAATTTGACATATTACTTATTCTCGTAGAGAAGATTAAGAGAGATATAACATAAACTTGAGAATGTCTTCAATGAACCACCAGTAGGATTGGGACATCGAATGAATAGATATGATAACAAAAGAAGAGGAATCTTGCACGAACCACCGTAAGAATTGAAAATGAATGAACAAAAGATAAAGAAACACCGGGAAGAATTATAAAATGAACGAAGATGCTTGAGAGGATTTAGATACATGAGAACGAAGAGATCACGAGCCGATTAGAGATCACTTGAACGATGCATCGGTAAGATTGGAGAATGACAACTGAAAGCTGAGAATGAATAAGTCTTTTTGAAATGATGGGCTCCAGATAGGTGAGAGGAATTCTCACAATGAAAACAATTATGAGAGGATGGCCTTGAACTAGAACCACGAATCTTGAAGAGAATGGAGCAAGATTGAGAGAAAATTCTTCTTCGGTCTTTGAAATCTGAGAATTACGACGAGAAACACCACCATGAATCGTTGAGACACTCCGGAATGATTAAAAGAGGAGAGATTGAGCCAAAGATGAAACGAGTTTGAAAGATCTTGGAGAAAATACATGTGACTGATGACAAATCATTCTTACGTCAATCTTTGAAATGAATTTGAAAAGCTCCGGGAAAATAAGAAGAGTCAGGTAAGATCCTGGGAAAAACCTGTGGGTTAGGGCCCACTCAAAAGATATATCGTTGAAATGATTTAAAAGGAAGGTTGGACCGGTTGAATTAAATGACTTGAATGAGATAACATCCTCGAAAGAGCTTGAACGAAAGCAGAGTGGAAAACACGAATCTTCGAGATATCTTCAGCACTCCGGAATAATAAATAGCGAGAAGTGGAATGATAATGAGGTGCACCGGCATGAGAAAGCATAGAAACGAGGAAAAAGGTATGATCAACAAAACTTGACTTGAATCCACCAGAGAAGAAAAAGAACGAAGAATGATGAACTTGAAGCTCCGTTAGAATCTTTTTGAG
The DNA here is from genome assembly GCF_018294505.1 of Triticum aestivum. Classification (NCBI taxonomy): domain Eukaryota; kingdom Viridiplantae; phylum Streptophyta; class Magnoliopsida; order Poales; family Poaceae; genus Triticum; species Triticum aestivum. The sequence goes on from NC_057797.1 coordinate 649,966,779, forward strand.
AATCACCGGATAAGAACATGAAGGGAAAGAATGGAGAGACTTCACATGAATAAAATGGATACTTGATTAAGAAATCTTAGTCCTTGAAGAAAAATGGGTGGGTGGGCGGGAAAACAAAGACAATTTGGGATGGATGAAGCGAACACCGTTGAGAAGAACTGATAATTGATCTTGCTGATGTTGAAATGATCGGAACCACTTGAAGAGAAAATACGCCGGTTGAAAAGGATTACCATGACAATCTCGATTATCATGAGGGATTAGTATTCACATAGGAATATGAGAACATAGCTTGGGAAAGGTATGGAATCAACATTTGACTTCGAGGCAACTCGAATACCACAACTCAAAACAAAACAAAGGGTTTGTGTCGGTGTTAAAATCGGCGGATCTCGGGTAGGGGGTCCCAAACTGTGCGTCTAGGCGGATGGTAATAGGAGGCAGGGGACACAATGTTTTACCCAGGTTCGGGCCCTCTTGATGGAGGTAAAACCCTACGTCCTGCTTGATTAATATTGATGATATGGGTAGTACAAGAGTAGATCTACCACGAGATCAGAGAGGCTAAACCCTAGAAGCTAGCCTATGGTATGATTGTCGTTCGTCCTACGGAATAAAACCCTCCGGTTTATATAGACACCGGAGAGGGCTAGGGTTACACAGAGTCAGTTACAATGGTAGGAGATCTACATATCCGTATCGCCAAGCTTGCCTTCCACGCCAAGGAAAGTCCCTTCCGGACACGGGACTAAGTCTTCAATCTTGTATCTTCATAGTCCAGCAGTCCGGCCAAAGGTATAGTCCGGCTATCCGGACACCCCCTAAGCCAGGACTCCCTTAGTAGCCCCTGAACTAGGCTTCAATGACGACGAGTCCGGTGCGCAGATTGTCTTCGGCATTGCAAGGCGGATTCCTCCTCCAAGTACTTCATAGAAGATTTTGAACACAAAGGTAGTGTCTGGCTCTGCAAAATAAGTTTCCACATATTGTCATAGAGAGAATAATATTTACACAAATCTAATCTGCTGACGTATTCCGTAGTGTGACATCGCACCACGGCCAAGTCTTTATTTGAATCGTTTTACTGTTCCACCTCAGCGCATTTAGCGAGGTGGTTTCCTTGGCACGTCTTGTCAAAGCAGAGATCGTGTCCCCTTATTCCGGGATTCTCATCAATACGGGCGTGGGTAACCCAACCATGCCATTGATTATGGCGCTTGGGAGATAAGCGAGTTTTACCAGGCTGGTGGGGATGCATAGTCGCGTCCGCCCATATAAGGGGATAAGGTTCCACCTTTTCATCCATGCCTTCTTCCTCCTTTGCCTATCCATTTCCGCGCACTCGAGCTCCAGCGCCCAAGTCCGCACACCCCACCTCAACCTTCTCCAGCCATGTCCAGAGCGGGAGGCAAGTGGATGGTCTCCTCCGTCACGGAGGGACACATCAAAAAACTGAGGAAGGCCGGATACTTGTCTAACGGCATTGCGCACCGGCTTCCCGAAGAGGGGCAGCTCATCCCCACCCCTAGGCCCCATGAGAGGGTGGTGTTCCTCCCCCATTTCCTCTGTGGACTGGGCTTCCCTCTCCGCCCATTTGTTCGGGGGCTCATGTTCTACTATGGCCTGGATTTCCACGATCTGGCCCCGAACTTTGTCCTCAACCTCTCGGCATTTATCGTCGTGTGCGAGGCTTTCTTCTGCATCCGCCCCCATTTTGGCCTATGGCTCAAGACTTTCAATGTTAAGCCGAAGGTGGTGCGCGGCACCCAGGCGGAGTGCGGAGGCCCCATGGTGGGCAAGATGCCCAATGTCCTATGGCTCGAGGGCTCCTTCGTGGAGTCCCTAAAGGGGTGGCAATCAGGGTGGTTTTACATCACCGAGCCGCGCGACCCTGAATGGGTTGCAGCCCCCAAGTTTCGATCCGGACACCCTACGCAGCTCGCCTCCTGGAAAGAGACGAGCCTGTCATGGGGTAAAAAAGGACAGCTGACCGGACTCCAAACATGTGTCCAAACCTGGTGGACAAGAAGCTCAAACTTGTCAACGTAGTCCAGGTTATGCTCATCCGTCGGATCCTCCCGTGTCAACAACGGGCTTTCAACCTGTGGGAGCTCGACCCGGCACGGCACCAAACTCTGAGCAGGCTCTTCGACACGACGTACGAAGATGCCTGGAAGGTGCTTTTCAAGGGTGCCGAGGCCCCCGCATCCGCTACCGAGGATCGCGGATTCAGCACGCAGCATCACGCTCATGCAGTAAGCTTTTTTTTACCTTTTACAGGGTATTAGTTTTTCATAGTTTGACTCCATGCGGTATCTAAGCTCCCTTACCTTTGACAGGATTGGCAGGAGACGTCCGGACAGATCAACTGTCCAGCTCCTTTGCCCGAAGGCCCAGCGGATGCTCGCTTGGTGAAGCTGCTGGTTCCGGGACCCTATGTGGTGCCGGAGAAGAAGGCCAAGAAGAAGGCCACGGGGACTCAAAAGAGTGCCTGGCGCCAGGAGGTGTCGGATTCATCATCCGACGACTCCAAGGCGCACTCCTCCCATGAAGACAAGGAGGAAGAAGAGACCTCTCCCCCTCCAGCGGGAGAAGGGAAGAAAAGGAAGGCCGACCCAACTGGGGAGGCCGAAGGGTCCAAGAAGGGGAAGACCCTTCCTCCGGACTACTCCACCAACGACGACGACGACGAAGAGGAGTGGCCGCACAGGGCCAAGCCCCTGGCAAGATCGTAAGTATTCGGACACCAGAGCAATTCATAGTGTTCCTTTCTTGCACAGCTCCTCCTTACGCCGAATATGACTATGCAGTCCGCCCAAGGTCGGGCTCGACGAGTCGTCGAGCGGCTCCCTGGATTCGTCGGATGTGAATTCACTTCCGCCCGCTACCTCCCCCCACCCTATGGACGACGCCGAGGTGCTGTCCCAATAGGTTCCAAGCCAGGAGGAGGTGGTCCTGGAGGCGCTGCAAGGCGACCTCCCGGACTCCAAGCGCAAAGGGGATAGAACCCCCAAGGGCTCCAAGTCCGGCCTTGAGCCAGACACCGCGCCGGAACCTTCAACGGTTCCGGACTCCGGTAGGCAGCCTCCTTCCAAGAGGAGCAAGCCTACCGAGCCGGTGACCTCCGTCCAACCGGAGGCACCAGACAATTTGCTGGAGGTTCTTAACGGTGCCTCCATCGACAAGGAGCACCGCACTATTATGAGTGCGGTGATCCAGAAGGTTCAGTCCGCCAAGAGCGGACTGACTGAAGCCTGTGCTAGCCTTCTAATAGGCTTTGAGGTAAGTAAAGAATATGTAAAAATATTACCGCATAGACAGTAGCCCCTAATGCTCTGTTCGGTGTTCAAAAAGAAAAGTAGAATAGAGGATCTAATAACATTCGCAAGACTCTAACATAATCAAGTCAATATGCGTATGCAGGCTTCGCTGCTGGCCTCCACCGCACTGACTGCGGAGGTGGATATGCTGAAGCAAAACCTCGCCCGGTCTGGGAACGAGCGCGGCCATGCCAAGAGGCAACTCGAGGAGAAGGATGGTAAGTAATACCTTGCGCAAGTATATAGAGAAGATGTGGTTGCAAAAAATGACAGGATCAACGTGCTATTATAGGGGCCACGGCCGAGGTGGCAACCCTCAAGAAAGCGCTGTCCGAGGCCGAAAACAGAGCGGCTGCGGAGCGCACAGAGAGAGGGAAGCAGGAGGCGCGGGTGGAGGAGGTGCAGAAAGAGCTCCAGGCTCTCGTGAAAAAACACGAGAGTTTGGAGCTTGAATCAAAGACGCAAGCGTCCGAGCTTGCGGCAGCCCTCGAAAGCGTGAAGTCTACCAAGGCCGAAGCCCAGAAAGCCCTCCAAGAAATTGAAGCGATGAAGAAGATATCGATGGGTAAGGCATTCATTATGCAAAGCAAGCACGTGAAAGTGAATTACTTGTTACTTACCTGAGTCCGGAGCTCTCCAGGAGGATTTGCAGATTTGCCCCGCCTACTACCGATCCAAGGAGGGGAGCTCGACGGAGAAGGTGTTCTGGTCTCATATGCTAAGGCCGGACACCTGGTGCCTTTGAGCAACCAGCTGAAGCAAATGGTCGAGCTCCACAAGGTGGCCGAACAGGCCATAAAGGGCCTCATAGTTCGGCTTTGCCCTGGAGAGGCTCTGCCTGGGAGCTACTTCGGGCTGGTGAGGCGGCTGGTGAATGCCTGTCCACGGCTTGAAGAAATCAAGCGCTCCGTCTGCATCGAAGGTGCCCGTAGGGCGCTTGCCCGTGCTAAAATGCACTGGGTCAAGATGGATGCAGAGAAGCTGGTGAAGGACGGGCCGCCGCCGGGCAAGGAGCATCGCGTCCCGGAAGCGTATTATGAGGGCGTCCTGAAGGGTGCCCACCTTATAGCGGATGAATGCTCCAAAGATGTAATTTTTGAGTAAACTCGCATTTGTGATCCTGTACGCTGAAAACTTGTTCATATGCGCTAAGCAACGCTTTTGAATTTAAAATATTACCTTCTGTGCGGCCGTTTATTAAATTTGAGAGATGGCGAGTCGTCGACTTCTGCCCCCATGCCACGAGTGCTGCGGTGTTCGGGATAAACATGAGTGCTCTTTTTCCCATTCTTGGGTCCTTCGAGGGAGGCGCTCAATACAACGAACAAGGCAATCGGACTATAATGCTTGAACACTCTCACTTAGCCATAGAATTCTATAATTTTAAATTTCGGCGAAGCCCCTAGTGTTCGGAAGACCGAGTTCGGGGCGCTATCCACACCTAGGCCGGACAAAGCCGACTCCTTGCTCTAAGCGGCATAAGTCTTTAGGGACTCAAAAACCTCTCGAACAGCGACCAACTCTCGCCTTATCATGACGGTCCGTTTTAGCTATCTCTACTGAGGTGCTTAGCCCGGCTCAATTGGGACACAATCGCAGTAGTTCTCCTAGTGCTACCTTAGCCGATATAACGGAACATAAGGTACCAAAACATAGGAGCCGGGCAAACCCAACTATTGACCCAAGACATGATTCCGAGCCAATGCATATAATGCTATAAGTTCGGGGTGCTGCACTTGTGAAAGTGTTCGGACTTCTCACACCGTGTTGTGGGGTACTTAAGGCCCTGGCGTATTGGCCGTACCAAAGTGTACGGGTGCAACATGTCATTAATGAACATATATTCGTAAAAAGAGTAATGCAATAATAGACAGAAGTTATGCATTGTTTATTTTAAAAAGCCGCGATCAAAGCAGAACGATATAAATAGTGCAATAAGCAAAAGATGTCCTTTCTAGGGGCGAGCTGCAGAATGTTATGTGAAACATGTATACTGCTCGTTATAGAGACCACATTAGAGTTCCATAGTGCGGCGTAGCTTTCTGCTTCCCTGGTTGTATCGTTTCTGCGGCGATTGTACTGCCGGATAGGCCTTCCGAAGAATGGAGTCCTGAAAATAAGAGAAAATTAAGAAATCCACAGCCCCTAGTGCGGTTTAAGCTGCGTTTCGGGCATGCCGTGATGGTGCCCCTCCCCCTATGCCCATGGTATTTCCAGAGCGTAGTTATGTACGCGCAACACAGGTTTCGCAAGTTCGCGAGGGCTAGGGTTGGGGCCGCATTGCTATGCTTGCTCGGAACGTGCTAGGCGGTCTTGTTGTAGGTTACCCCGGGCGCGCTTGATGATGTTCAGATGTTTAATGGCCGGACTGGAGAATTGCCTTGAGAGGCTGCTTTGTACTTTCACTGCGATAGCCGCCATATGCTCCTTCATTCAGAGAGAGCGTTCGGTGTTTCCATTGATCGTGATGACTCCTCGAGGGCCTGGCATCTTGAGCTTGAGGTATGCATAGTGCGGCACTGCATTGAACTTGGCAAATGCGGTTCGCCCGAGTAGTGCATGATAGCCACTGCGGAACGGGACTATGTCGAAGATTAACTCCTCGCTTCGGAAATTATCCGGAGATCCGAAGACCACTTTAAGTGTAACTGAGCCTGTACAGTTGGCCTCTACACCTGGTATGACGCCTTTAAAGGTCGTTTTAGTGGGTTTATCCTTGAGGGATCGATGCCCATTTTCCGCACTGTATCCTGGTAAAGCAGGTTCAGGCTGCTGCCGCCGTCCATAAGGACTCTAGTGAGGTGAAATCCGTCAATAATTGGGTCTAGAACCAATGCGGCGAATCCGCCATGACGGATGCTAGTGGGGTGGTCCCTTCGATCAAAAGTGATCGGGCAGGAAGACCATGGGTTGAACTTTGGGGTGACTGGCTCCATTGCGTATACGTCCCTTAGAGCACGCTTCCACTCCCTCTTGGGGACGTGGGTTGCGTATATCATGTTCACCGTCCACACTTGTGGGGGAAAACCTTTCTGTCCACTGTTGTTCGGCGGCCGGGGCTCCTCCTCGTCATCGCTATGCAGCCCCTTGTCTCTGCTTTCGGCATTTAACTTGCCTGCCTGCTTGAACACCCAACAATCCCTGTTGGTGTGATTGGCTGGTTTTTCGGGGGTGCCATGTATCTGGCATGAGCGGTCGAGTATTCGGTCCAAACTGGACAGGCCCGGAGTATTTCTTTTGAATGGCTTTTTCTGCTGACTGGGTTTAAAGCCTCTGAATCCGGCATTAACTGTCGTATCCTCAGCATTGTCGCCGTTAATGCGGCGCTTTTGCTTGTTGCGACGCGACCTGCCACTGCTATCCTTGGTATCTGAATTACCAGGGCTCTTGGTCATGTTATTGCGGCGAGCTAGCCAGCTGTCTTCTCCCGCGCAAAAGCGGGTCATAAGTGTCGTGAGGGCTACCATAGATTTCGGCTTTTCCTGTCCTAGGTGCCGTGCAAGCCACTCGTCGTGGATGTAATGCTTGAAGGCTGCTAGGGCCTCTGCGTCCAGACAGTCGACGATTTGATTTTTCTTGGTTAGGAACCATGTCCAAAATTGTCTGGCCGATTCCTCTGGCTGTTGAATTATGTGGCTAAGGTCATCGGCGTCTGGTGGTCGCACATAAGTGCCCTGGAAATTGTCGAGGAATGCGGTTTCCAGGTCCTCCCAACAACCAATTGATTCTGTTGGCAAGCTGTTAAGCCAACGCTGAGCTGGTCCTTTAAGCTTGAGTGGGAGGTATTTGATGGCGTGTAGGTCATCACCGCGGGCCATGTGGATATGAAGGAGATAGTCCTCGATCTATACCGCAGGATCTGTTGTGCCATCGTATGATTCGATGTTCATGGGTTTGAAACCCTCGGGGATATGATAATCATTACTTCATCTATGAAGCATAGTGGGTGTGCGGCGCCTCTGTATTGGGCTATATCACGACACAGCTCAAACGAGCTTTGTCTACTGTGTTCGGCCCGGCCGTATTTACTGTATCCGGAGTGACGATTACCGTCTCGTGCCGTGGGGCACCCACGCGATCCGTAGATCGATCTTGTTTGCCTTGCCTTGTCCTCCAATATATCTCGCAGGTCTGGCGCATTTTCCCGTGCCTTGTTATTTTTTGAGCGGCGCCGGTGTGCGGCTTGAGTGGAGGGCCAAGAGGCCTCTCTATCGCGGCCACGGGGTGGCCGGTCGGCCGCATCCTGCGCTGGTGATGTAGGTTTAGGTGCTTCCTCCTGTAATTGGGGTAGCAACCTGCGCTTTGGGTAGCTCTTGGAGGGGCGTTCGAGTTCATACTCTTCGGCCGCAAGGACTTTAGTCCATCTGTCGGCTAGCAAATCTTGATCAGCTCTAAGATGTTGCTATTTTTTCTTGAGGCTGCTTGTCGTGGCCATAAGCCTGCGTTTGAAACGCTCTTGTTCGATGGGATCCTCCGGCACGACAAATTCGTCGTCGTCGAGGCTTACCTCGTCTTCGGTGGGAGGCATATAATTATCGTCCTCGACCTCTCTGTCTGCTGCTCTCTCATGAGGGCTGGCTTCTCCATCCTCCTGTGTTGAATCTTGCTGGAGGTGGTTGTCTTCGGCACTGTTCGGGGTGTTATTATCTCCCATGACGGAATCACCGTTTTTGCTTTGGCGGGATTTAGAGCGGCACCGCTGACGCCGGCACTTAGGCTGCTTCTTGGAGGGGTCATCCTCCGCTGTTCCATCGCCATTGCCTTCTTTTGGGGTGTCCACCATGTATATATCATACGATGAGGTGGATTTCCAGTGCCCTATAGGCGCTGGATCGTGATCGTCTCTTGCATCGGCGTCCATGCCGTCGATGTCTTTGGAGTCGAAGTCGAGCATGTTGGTTAAATCATCGACAGTGGCTACGAAGTGGGTGGTGGGTGGGATTTGAATTTCTTCATCATCCGCATCCCAAACTTGCTGACCATAGTCTGGCCAGGGCTCTCCTGATAAAGAGAGAGACTTTAGTGAATTCAGAATATCGCCGAAGGGTGAGTGCTGAAAGATGTCCGCGGCGGTGAACTCCATGATCGGCGCCCAATCGGGTTCGATCGGTAAGGGCGCGAAGGGCTCGGAGTCTGGAGAGGAGTTCGGCTCCTTGGAGTCATGGGCTTCGCAGAGAATAGGGCTGGTGTTCGGCTCGATCACCGTAGAGGTTGCAGCTCCTGAGGCGGTGTCCAACCACCCATCCTCGATTGGCACAGTTGGCTCCGAATTAAGGGTCGGGGCTGATGCGGGTGAGGCCTCCAGGGCACTGTTCGGTGCCAGAGCTAGATCATGCCCACCGTGACAGTGCGGCGCGCTCGGCTACGGCTTGAATCCGTCGAAGATCAATTCTCCGTGGAGGTCGGCCGTGTAGCTCAAACTTCCAAATCTGACCTGATGGCCAGGAGCGTAGCTTTCGATCTACTCCAGATGGCCAAGCAAATTGGCCCACAGTGCAAAGCCGCCAAATACGAAGATCTGTCCGGGGAGAAAGGTCTCACCCTGGATCACATCGCTGTTAATGATCGGAGAAGCCATCGGTCCTAAAAGTGAAGACACAGAGGAACTCTCAATGAAAGCACCAATGTCGGTGTCAAAACCGGCGGATCTCGGGTAGGGGGTCCCGAACTGTGCGTCTAGGCGGATGGTAACAGGAGGCAGGGGACACAATGTTTTACCCAGGTACGGGCCCTCTTGATGGAGGTAAAACCCTACGTCCTACTTGATTAATATTGATGATATGGGTAGCACAAGAGTAGATCTACCACGAGATCAGAGAGGCTAAACCCTAGAAGCTAGTCTATGGTATGATTGTCGTTCGTCCTACGGACTAAAACCCTCCGGTTTATATAGACACCGGAGAGGGCTAGGGTTACACAGAGTCGGTTACAATGGTAGGAGATCTACATATCCGTATCGCCAAGCTTGCCTTGCACGCCAAGAAAGTCCCTTCCGGACACGGGACGAAGTCTTCAATCTTGTATCTTCATAGTCCAGGAGTCCGGCCGAAGGTATAGTCCGGCTATCCGGACAACCCCTAATCCAGGACTCCCTCAGTTGGCTTGCAAAATAAGCCGGAACAAACATATGATAGAGATTTCGTCCGATGTTTTCATGGTGGGGCCTACACGGGCTCGATCGTACAGCACCATCATGTACAAGGCAGTGCACATGACATAGGAAGCGTCCCCGAGTCGGCATAGCCAAGGACTCTTTAAGACACAATGAGACCACTATAAAACCAACCGTGGATAGGAGGACCACTAGACGTCGAACCCCATTTCATATGATACATCTGTCGGAAAGATATCCTAAGAGCTACTTGAATTCCCACTTATAAACTGCCAAAACTTTCCGGTTATGCAATCAGGTGTTGGGGATACATGTAAAGCATAATATCTTACCCAAAACTAACAAATCCTACATCCAGCTGTATCCATCCTTCAACACATAACCAAGAAACCTTCGGAAATCATCTACCTCAACCTTCGAAAAGCATCTGTTATACAAGTTATGGCAATACTCCCGAACTCCCGCCCCAGTACTGGGTGGCGATTTCTGATGTCGGCAAAACTAAACTCAGGTATTCCAGAACTGCAACGATAAAATTGTGACGACAACACCTCGGAGCTCAACTCCCCGGGACACTGCCACAACCCCTAAATGACAGGAGGCACCAAGAACAATGTTCTCATCACAAAACCATCGGAACAATTCCAAGATACCCACATGATCCTAAAAAAAATTTAGTGAAATTTGAGAAGAGAAGAGTCAAAACTCTACGTCAAGATGCCTCACCAGAGCAACGAAGGGACTGAGGAGTAAAAAGAAGTCCTAACTCTCCGATATATATAATTCCTAAATGACTCAAAACATTTCTACACTCAATAACGCCAGCAATTCGATCAATCAGGGGGCTCCTAAGGTCGGGGAAGGCTCTGATACCAACTTGTAACGCCATCTATGCGGCTATATCTCCCACGTGTCGAAGCACAACTTAGAGGAATAACCGCATTGAAAGCAATGTCGCAAGTGAGGTAATTTTCACACAACCCATGTAATACATAAGGGAAAGAGATACATAGACGGCTTACAATCGCCACTTCACACAATACATGAATAAAGCATTACAACATCCAAATACAATCAAGGTCCCACTATGGAACCAAAATAAAGAGCAACCCCAAATGAGACAAGGTCCCCGATCAACCCCAACTGGGCTCCACTACTAATCAACTGGAAACGGAACAACACAAAGGACAAGATCTTCATCGAGCTCCTCCTTGAGCTTGGTTGCGTCACCTACTCGGTATCATCGGCACCTGCAAACTGGTTTTGGACGTAACTGTGAGTCACGGGGACTCAGCAATCTCACACCCTCGCAATCAAGACTATTTAAGCTTTAGGTAAGGTAAAGATATGATGTGGAGCTGCAGCAAGCGACTAGCATATATGATGGCTAACATACGCAAAAGAGAGCAAGAAGAGAAGGCAAAGCACGATCGAGAAACTATGATCAAGAAGTGATCCTAGAAAACCTACGTCAAGCATTACTCCAACACCGTGTTCACTTCCCGGACTCCGCTGAGAAGAGACCATCACGGTTACGCACGCGATTGCTGTATTTTAATTAAGGTCAACTTCAGGTTTTCTACAACCGGACACTAACAAATTCCCATCTGCCCATAACCGCGGGCACGGCTTTAGAAAGTTCAAATCCCTGCAGGGGTGTCCCAACTTAGCCCATCACAAGCTCTCACGGTCAACAAAGGATATTCCTTCTCCCAAGACAATCTGATCAGGCTCGGCATCCAGGTTACAAGACATCCTCGACAATGGTAAAACAAGTCCAGCAACACCGCCCGAATGTGCCGACAAATCCCAATAGGAGCTGCACATATCTCGTTCTCAGGGCACACTCAGACACTACTAGAAAAAGGGCTATAGATGGGATTGACACTAATGGCGCACCAGACAAGCGGTGCGACATTAGTATATACTAATGGCGCACCACCATCTGATACGCCATTAGAGTTGAAACTACTAATGGAGCACCTGGCCCAGGGTGCGCCATTAGTATAAAAAAAAATTTGAACTAGTGCGCCTATCCAAACATACTAATGGCGCATCCAGACACAGTGCGCCATTACTAGTTGTAACTAGTAATGGCGCACCTGTCGGAAAGTGCACCACTAATGTTGTTTTTTTATTATATTTTTATTCCTTTTTTTGCAAAACTACTAATGGCGCACTGTTCCACCGTGCGCCATTACTAGTTTAAACTAGTA
>NC_057797.1:649978873-649985400 GCF_018294505.1 Triticum aestivum
TTTTTTTGCAAAACTACTAATGGCGTACCACCAGAAGGTGCGCCATTAGTAATCTGGATTACTAATGGCGCATTTAGAGTTGGTGCGCCATTAGTAAGTGGGCAGCAACAAGATATTTTGGACATCCATCCATCCATCCGACCCAACGCACCAACACACACACACACACTCTCTCTCTCACTCGAACCCAGCCAAACCCTCGTCGCCTCCTCTCTTCCCCCCGAACCCCTCTCTCCCTCGCCGCCGTCGCCACCCACGCCGCCCCGTTCCGGCGAGCTCCGGCCGCGCGCAGCACGCTGGTGAGATCCCCTTGGTCCGCATCTGGCTTACCTCCATGCAGATCCGCGGCTCCCCCACTGGCTAGGGTTTTGCATCCCCTTTTGTTCGCCGGGATCCGCCATGGCAGGCCACGGCGAAGCCATAGGTGACCGGATCCAGCACTGGTAAGCCCCTCCCCCTCCTTCTTCGCCCACCATCTCCTCCTCACCTCACCTCATCTTCTCTTCCTTCTCTGCAGGTCGCCATGGGCGTGCCGACGACGACGGCAGGAGGGGCGCACCTCCGTGGGGCGGGACGCCGCCATGGAGATGGATTCCCTTGTCCGCCACCACGCAGCGGCACCATGGAGCCTCCCAGCGCCCCAAACTCTAGCGGAGAGAGAGGAGCTGCTCCTAGTACAGCACGCCATGGAAGGGATTTTTTTTGGTATTTTTGTTGTTGTTTCTCTTCCCGATCTAATCATGTGGAAGGCCCTTTTCCTCACCATGATTTATTCATCTCCCCTTCCTCTGTTTTGTGCAGGTTGCTCTAATGGCGAAGCTTCTTCTGCAGGACACCCTCCACCCCTCCCCTGCATCCACCTCCTACCCCCATACATGGTGAGCTACAACCTCTCTTTCTAGCCCTTGCAAATCTGATCTGGAGTGGACATGAATTGCAATTGTCATGGACACTACATAACAGCAAGTATTGGTTCAGTTTTTGTGTGAAATTCGATTGTCATTGTGCTTTTTGATGCTTGCTTCAGAAAAATAAAATCATGGATAGATAGAAGATGGAAACAGTGAGCTTCCTTTCAAGTTAGTAATACTAAAAATCATTTGGCTCATCAATTTTTCATGTCTTGTGTTAAATCCACTCCATTGCAATCTGGCTATGTATGGATGGTTTGGTACAATTTGCCATGGATGAGTATAGTAGTTACGTACACATGTGCTCTGTAGTTTTAGTCCTTCTTGTGTTGCTGCACTTAGTCTAGAGATACAACAACATTAGTTAGGTCATGGATGGATGGATCAATACATACAGCTAGCACTGCTAGCAACAACAACAAAATAACCTTGTGATTGATTCTGTTGACGCTAGCATGCTCTATTAGTTTTGGAGCCCAACCATGGACTGTACGTACTAAGCTAGCTCAAGCACACACACATGCAGCTTGATTTATTTCTGTAGATACTAGCAGCAGCACGCGTATCTCCTATACTAGCTTGCTTAATTTCTATACTAGATCAACGACACTAGCACTTACTTGTTTGTTAGATTCGGAGCAGCAGGCATCCTCCGTGGACGATGACGACAACCAGGTCATCCACCGCCACGACGACACCCCGCACATGGTCCAACTCGACTACAACATCCACCGCGTGACGGCGACGTGGTCGTCTGCGGCATCGACCAACCTCCTCTCCTGTGAATCCGTCTCCTACCTGTAGCTCCCGCTCTTGTGCTGCTATATTAGTACCTTGCTCTGTTTCATGCATATGGGTTATTTTGTTTCTGCTTGTGTCATGGAAAAGATAATTCCTATTTATTTGTGCTCTGTTTTCTTTATTATCACGAGTTGCAAAATTAGTAGTGGGAAGTAAACTTTTGTTAACTTGTTGGTTGAACCAATGGAACTACTGTTATATTTGATTTGTTGCTCAACTAGTGCTGCAATGATGGGATCGAATGATTGCATGACACTAATGTTGGCCTATCATTTCAATTATCTTGGTCTTATAGATGTTATTGTTCCTGTCATATAGCACATGCTAGTTTCTTTGTTGGTTGGCTGCTGGTTCTGTTTGTTCATATGCATAAGTGCTACTGTTTCTTTGTTATCTTATAAAGGATATAGTCCTTCATTTGTATATAGCCGTAACTCTCTTATTGATCAACATATACTGATTCATCTCTTTACTGCAATTACTCTGTGTACTTCATGATTTGCTCCTGTAGTGTTATAAAATTATAGTTTCTCTTTCAAGCTGGTATCTGTGTTTGATATATACTAGTCTTTATCTAAATACCATGTATTGGTATTTCTTGTATGGTTTAGTACATCATCTACTGGTGGTTTAGTTGTATATTGTACAGGACATAGTCCTGACGGTTGCATGTAGTGATAATTCTTTCTTTGCATTAGCTATTTCATATGTTTCAGATAATTTAGATGCATGCTTATACTCCTATCTATACCAGGTGCATGTGTTGTGCTTGTGTACCTATATACAGAATAGTACCCATGTGTAAGTGGGTGTATGTGTTCTGCTTATAGTAGATGTTTAGTAAATGTGCTATCAATGGCCTATTTCTTCTTGCAGGTTATGGACTATATCTTTCCTTGCCAATTCCCTCTCTCTTAAATCTGATTTGAACAGATGCTGCACTGGTCTCTTCACTTTCTTTCTTTCTCTCCTACTCTCACTGATAAGAACAGGTGCTCCTTAATCTTGCCATGCCAATGATGGTGTCCTGAGGCTCTCATCGTTACTTAAAGATGTTGCACTACTTGATCCAATGATGCAATAGTCCTAGCACTACTAGGCAGCCTGAGGAGAATCCCTACTTCAAACCCTACCTCTGGGCTAGTTGATTAGTAGTGGGTTTGTTGGATTTCATCTGAAAACTAATCCAAGCTTAATTGAGGGATCCCCTAATCATGGAGTTAGTTCTAGTTTGAGTTGATCTTTGGGTTTGGCTTTGATCTATACTTTGCTGGCTCTACTTCTGTCTTTTGGGTTATTGGCTCCATTTATGCAGTGTTGGCTCTCTTCTACTGTTTCTTTGATCAACTTAATCTGATTGGGGTTTGACTAATGTTTCCAAACTCGTAAGTGCTAGCTCCTACAGCAAAGGCATTTTGCTAAGGGGAATGCTACATTTAAACCTTGATCAAGTTTTTCATGTTTGTTGTTTCTTGTTTTGCAGGTTGATGAACTGGAAGAAAGAAGCAGAAGATGAAGAACTAGATAGTTTAGTATAGGTTTAGTTTAGGACTTTTTCTAGATACGCCCGCTATCTAGCGGGAGAGGGGAGGGAGCGTTGGAGGAACCGGATGAAGACGAGTTTCATCGTGATGATGCTCATCGTGATGACCGCAGCTCTCTTCTATGTGATGGTAGTTTAGATGATCGATATCGACTTGTAATGTGAAGACAAACTCGCTACTCGCGGTCTCGAGACTTGTAATATAATGTTCTATCTTTGTTCGGTCTTTTCAATTCGGAGACTAATATGATGAATTGTATTCGGAGACTAATATGATGAATTGTATTCAGAGACTAATCTTCTATTGTATTCGATGAATCTGTTGTTGATGTGTGCTGTCTATATTTTGTCCAATTATACATTTTGTAACCTGTGCAAAAAACAGAAAATAAAAAAATAAAAAAAACGTAATATTCATACTAATGGCGCATCACATCATAGTGCGCCATTAGTATGCCAAAGGATACTAATGGCGCATCATTAAACAGTGCACCATTAGTATGCCGAAGTTACTAATGGCGCATCTTGTTGTTGTGCGCCATTAGTATGCCAAAGCACCTGGGTATACATGGCCCCCTGGGAGGCATACTAATGGCGACCTGTTGTATATACTAATGGCACATCTGAGGTGCGCCATTAGTATACCAGACACTAATGGCGCACCTGTGGTGCGCCATTAGTAAAATATACTAATGGCGTGGCACTAATGGCGTACCACTAATGCGCCATTAATGGCCAAATTAGGTGCGCCATTAGTAGGCCTTTTCCTAGTAGTGAGATGAGCAGTCCGTACAATTAAAACCATCCCTCGAGTTTCCCCGAGGTGGCGCTGCAAGGGGCTCTAGTTTGGACCAACACTCAGAGGAGCACTGGCCTGGGGGGGTTGAAATAATGATGACCCTTGAGTCTGCAGAACCCAAGGGAAAGAAAAGGCTAGGTGGCGAATGGTAAAACCAATGTTGGGAATTGCTGGAGGAGTTTTATTCAAGGCGAACTGTCAAGGGGTTCCCATTATAACCCAAACGCGTAAGGAACACAAAATCCGGGAACATAACACCGATATGACGGAAACTAGGGCGGCAAGAGTGGAACAAAACACCAGGCATAAGGCCGAGCCTTCCACCCTTTACCAAGTATATAGATGCATTAATTAAATAATAGATATTGTGATATACCAACAAAATATCCATGTTCCAACAAGGAACAAACTTCAATCTTCACTTGCAACTAACAACGCTATAAGAGGGGGCTGAGCAAAGTGGTAAGATAGCCAAACAACGGTTTGCTAGGACAAGGTGGGTTAGAGGCTTGGCTTAACAATATGGAAGGCATGATAAGCAAGTAGTAGCTATCGCAGCATAGGCATAGAAAAAGAGCGAGCAACTAGCAAGCAAAGATAGAAGTGATTTCGAGGGTATGATCATCTTGCCTAAGATCCTGCAAGGAAGAAGAATGAGTCCATGAAGAAGACAAACGGACATAGTCAAACGGGTCCTCACAAACGCAACGTTATCGGAACAAACCCGAAGAAGCAACACCGGAAAGAAGCACACCACATAGTAAACAACCAACACACGAACATGGTATGAATATGTGGGATGCGGTATGCGGTGCATATGCATGATCTGCAAAGGAATGATTGAACCTGACCTCAACTTGGAAATACAAGAGTGCCACTGGAAAGGGGAGGTTATTTCGGTTGAAATCGATATAAAGATCGCCAGAATCGGATGCACGGTTTGGAAATGGCAAGCAAAACAAATATCGCACCGGTCTGCGATAATCAGCAAGTGACCAACTAAATGCATCAAGATAAATAAGCTACTGCACTGAAACATGGAAAAAAATACATGTCAGGGATCCACTCATGAAGCTTGACAAAAGATGAACACTGAGCTACGGCTAATTCACTAAATAACAGGTTCAAACAAGCATGGCAAAAGAGCAAATGATAACAGGTTTCAGACTTTGTGAAATTAACACAAGTCTGGAATTTATCATCAGGAAGCACATTTTAGAGCATGAAAACTACATGCTACAGGAACTTAACATGGCAAAGCAAGGCATGGCATGAAGCTACTCAAAGCACTTAATAAAAGTCCCTTAGTGACCTTGAGCCAAAAGGGATCAGAAAATACAATTTCAAGCATGTGAACATGGCAAAAACATAAACAAATTTCAGACTGTGTGAAAAACTGGAGCATGCAAATTAGTTAACGAGTAGGCATGTTTACAAGCTCGATGCACTCACTACAGAGCATGGCATGACAAACTAAGCATACACCCATCAAGAAGACATGGCATAGAAGCTAGACATGGCAAGAACAACAACATAGCATGCACGAATCAACAGCAACATCCTCGGCAAAATCGCTAAACATGTCAACAATCTGCCAGGATCATTTTATAGCAAAAGTAGAGCTCGATTGACTCAAGCTAGGGTGCTCCAAAAATGCAAACAAAGACAAGGATGGATAGAGCACCACAATTTTAACAAAACATCCTTACTGATCATCCTCAAAAGAGGCACGGATCACTAGGAAACAACATGAACATATGGCATAACAACAAAATCAGGACAAGGACTTAGTGAAATTCTAAGTCCCTGAAATCAGCATTACCGATTACGCTACTTTGCAAGCTCGTGCTAGTCACCACAAATATCACAAAAATACATGGCAAGAACCCCTGTAAAGATGGCATGGCATTCTACAAAACACATGTAGAGCTCAGGATCATAGCGTGCACACATTAATCATGGGAAAAATGACAAATAGCTATTTGCTAAAACAGATCTGACCAATTCATCACATAGCCCTCTACCAATAGCATTTCAGACATCAAGATGAGCTCAAATGAAAATGATGCAGTGAGATGAAATGATGTGCTCGTCGAGATGAACATTTTGATATGCTACATACACAAATCGGATCTACGATGAGAGAGTTATGATGCGTTGAAAAATGCAAAAAGATTAGGGTTAGAGGAGAAAAGTCAACCCCTCGAGATATTTCCAGATCCAGATCGGGACCGGGTACTGTAGCAGCTGCACGAGGATTGAGGATGGCTGGCCGGAGTTCGCCGGAGATGGAGCCGAGGTCATCGGAGTTGGGGGCTTGCCGGGGCAAGGAGGTGAGGAGGTGCGCCAGACGGCAGAGGGCGGCGGTGGCCATCGAGGTTGGTGGCGGCGACGAAGAGCGGCGCCGGCGGGGAGGATGGCACCGGCGGTAAGGTGCCGCGGCACCCGACGCGGTGGCGGGCGGCGGCCGGCC
>NC_057797.1:649985733-650099091 GCF_018294505.1 Triticum aestivum
GCGGGCCCGATCTGGGTCCCGCGGGCCGGCGGCGGATCTGCGGAGAGAGAGGGTGGCGGTGGACAGATGGCGGGCGATGATTGGGCGGCGGAACAGCATCGGACATGTCCGTCGGCGGGGACCTTTGTCCGGCGGCGCGAGAGAAGCGAGGTTAGGGTTTCGTCCGCGGATTTTGACGGGGTGCACATATTTATAGGTAGAGGGAGCTAGGAGAGTCCAAATGAGGTGCGGTTTTCGGCCACGCGATCGTGATCGAACGACCGAGATGATGGAGGAGGTTTAGGTGGGTTTTGGGCCAAATTGGAAGGGTGTTGGGCTGCAACACACACGAGGCCTTTTTGGTCCCTCGGTTAACCGTTGGAGTATCAAACGAAGTCCAAATGGCACGAAACTTGACAGGCGGTCTACCGGTAGTAAACCAAGGCCGCATGGCAAGTCTAGGTCCAATCCGAAAAAGTTTAACGCCCACACACGAAAAGGGGTAGAAAGGGACACCAGATGACATAGGAGCGCCGGATTGCAAAACGGACAACGGGGAAAATGCTCGGAGGCATGACACGGACATGTATGCAAATGAAATGCACATTATGACATGATGTGCAATGCATGACATGCAAGCAAAGACAATGCAACAACAGCGAATAACCGGAGGACACCTGGCACATTGGTCTCGGGGCGTTACAAGATTATTCAATCCAAATTTGTTGTTTCGACACAAGGGGAGCCAAAGAATATTCTCAAGTATTAGTCACCGAGTTGTCAATTCAACCACACCTGGAAACTTAATATCTGCAGCAAGGTATTTAGTAGCAAAGTAATATGATAGTAGTGGTAATGGTGGCAAAACCTAACGGTAGCAAAAGTAATATTTTTGGGTTTTGTAGTGATTGTAACAGCAGCAACGAAAAAGTAAATAAACGAAGAACAATATATGAAAAGCTCATACGCAATGGATCGTTGATGGAGAATTATGCCTGATGCGATCGATCATGCAACAATTCTAACATAGGGTGACACAGAACTAGCTCCAGTTCATCAATGTAATGTAGGCATGTATTTCGAATATAGTCATACGTGCTTATGGAAAAGAACTTGCATGACATCTTTTGACCTACCCTCCCATGGCAGCGGGGTCCTATTGGAAACTAAGCGACATTAAGGCCTCCTTTTAATAGGGTACCAGACCAAAGCATTAACACATAGTGAATACATGAACTCCTCAACCTACTATCATCACCGGTAAGTATCCTGATTATTGTCACTTCGGGGATAACGGATCATAATACATAATAGGTGACTATAGACTTGCAAGATAGGATCAAGAACTCTCATATATTGATGAAAACATAATAGGTTCAGATCTGAAATCATGTCTCTCGGGCTCTAGTGGCAAGCATTAAGCATAGCAAAGTCATAGCAACATCAATCTCAGAACATAGTGGATACTAGGGATCAAACCCTAACAAAACTAACTCGATTACATGATAAATCTCATCCAACCCATCACCGTCCAGCAAGCCTACGCTGGAATTACTCACGCACGGCGGTGAGCATCATGAAATTGGTGATGGAGGAAGGTTGATGATGACTATGGCGACGGATTCCCCTCTTGGGAGCCCCGAACGAACTCCAGATCAGCCCTCCCTAGAGAGTTTAGTGCTTGGCGGCGGCTGCGTATCATAAAATGTGATGAAACCATCTCTCTGATTTTTTTCTCCCCGAACACGAATATATGGAGTTGGAGTTGAGGTCGGTGGAGCATCAGGGGGTCCATGAGGCAGGGGGCGCGCCCAGGGGGGTAGGTACGCCCCCACCCTCGTGGACAGGGTGTGGGCCCCCTGACGTGGATCTTTCTTCCAGTATTTTTTATATATTCCAAAAATAATCTCCGTTGATTTTCAGGTCATTCCTAGAACTTTCATTTCTGCACAAAAATAACACCATGGCAATTCTGCTGAAAACAGCGTCAGTCCGAGCTAGTTCCATTCAAATCATGCAAGTTAGAGTCCAAAACAAGGGCAAAAGTGTTTGGAAAAGTAGATACGACGGAGACGTATCAACTCCCCCAAGCTTAAACGTTTGCTTGTCCTCAAGCAATTCAGTTGATAAACTGAAAGTGATAAAGAAAAACTTTTACAAACTCTGTTTGCTCTTGTTGTTGTAAATATGTAAAGCCAGCATTCAAGTTTTCAGCAAAGGTTATGAACTAACCATATTCACAATAACATTTAGGTCTCATGTTTACTCATATCAATGGCATAATCAGCGAGCGAGCAATAATTACAAATCTCGGATGACAACACTTTCTAAAAACAATCATAATATGATATAACAAGATGGTATCTCGCTAGCCCTTTCTGAGACCGCAAAACATAAATGCAGAGCATCTTTAAAGATCAAGGACTGACTAGACATTGTAATTCATGGTAAAAGAGATCCAGTCAAGTTATACTCAATCTAAACTAACAGTAATGGATGCAAATGATAGCGGTGCTCTCCAACTAGTGCTTTTCAATAAGAGGATGATGACTCAACTTAAAAGTAAATAGATAGGCCCTTCGCAGAGGGAAGTAGGGATTTGGAGAGGTGCCAGAGCTCGGTTTTGAAATAGATATGAATCATATTTTGAGCGGTATACTTTCATTGTCAACATAACAACCGAGAGATCTTGATATCTTCCATGCTACACATATTATAGGCGGTTCCCAAACAGAATGGTAAAGTTTATACTCCCCCACCACCAACAAGCATCAAGCCATGGCTTGCCCGAAACAACGGGTGCCTCCAACTAACAACAATCCTGGGGGAGTTTTGTTTGCAATTATTTGTCAGGACCCCGACTCAATGCCACATCGATCTAGCATGTAATACCTCATATCACTTTGCAGCCTCACGCACGGTATCCCCACGGGTGTCGCCTTACCTTTGCCCGGGACCGTTTGCGCATTTTGGCACACGTATATGATGGTGTCGCTAGCATCCATATGATAAAGAGCCCGGGCTGACATGGCTAGTCGTAAACCCAAAGTGGCACTAACTTACAGGGACAGGCATCCATGACCCAGCATCGAACGTGTCGGTCATCGACGAGTGAATCCAGGCTGTAGCACTGGGCTAACAGGACTCCGGTGAACCGGGCTGTAGCGGGCTAGCAGGACTCTGGTATTCATCGCGTGACATTTCCCCGAAGGGACAGACACAGGATCGAAGAAGGACACATGCCGGCCTGCCTAAGTGTTCCGGAGCAGTAGCAAGCTACCAGGGCTCAGTGGAAGCACTAGGAGACATTTCCCGGTAAGAGAGGCTACTAAGAATCAACAACTAGATAGTCAGATCCCACACATAGCAATACACATTCCACGTACGCATAACATGCAAGTATGTGCTGTATAACATGGCATCACAGCATAACTCAACAAACATATAGATAAAGGCTCAGAAGAGCCATCATAGCATTATTACAAACAGGGGTCACATGACCCAACAGTCAGAGCAATCAAGCAACAAGCGGAAGCATTACCTATCTGAGTACAGACATCTACAAATGAAAAAGGCTGAAGAGCCTGACTATCTACACCATCCGATCAAGATCGTAGCTGAGGTACTAGCTACTAGTCGAAGTCCATGAGAACCCTAGTAAGACCGAAGTCTCCGCTGCAAAAACATAAATAAAGCAACATGAGTACAAAGGTACTCAGCAAGACTTACAACAGATCCTATCATACATGCATCTGTATCAAGAGGTAATGTGGGGTTTAGTTGCAGCAAGCCAGCGTTGACTCTGTGGCTATCCTATTCTACGACTACCAGAAACTCTGGGGGTGAAACAACGTACACGAGTCCACTAATCACCACACAATACACTACTATGGATTCAACCCCGTCTCCCTACGAGAAGGCCATCCATAGCACTCACACTTGTCTTGAGCATTTTATAGTATCCACTTCAAGTTTACTATGTACCATGTAAGCATCCAAGAAGTCCATAACCGCGGACCCGGCTATTCGAATAGATCATGTTAACCCTGCAGGGGTGTACTTCTTCACACACGCTCTCGCCACTTACCGCCATGTACACGTCATGTATCTCGGCAACCTTCAAGCGGAAGCCTGGCGAGGGTGTCGGCCACGACCTGACTAACCACACGAGACTCTAGTCCAGGTTTATCGCCTATTCGGGTTCCATCCGCAAGGAGATCCGGCCGGGGTGTCGCTTACGGCCCCAAACGATGTGTACAGGGTTCCCGAGCCCACCAACCGGGTGCCACTCGGTACACCGGGCCACGTGTGCCTAGTCTGTCCCAAGCCCACCCTGCCGGGTGCCACTTGGTAGAAAAATAGCACTACCTACAAACACCAGAAACTAGTTGCGACTCCTGGACAGAGACCAAGTTGGTTAATAAGTCGAGAGGGGTCGAGTTACCGGAACCCAATGTGTGGTAGTATCGAGTCATTGGACAACATACACAGAACTCAGTGCTTAAGGACGGTTCCAGTGAGACAACCCACCATGTACTCCTACATGGCCTCTCACCGCTACCTTTACCAAATCGTGTTCACACACTTCACTCTCAGCATCAGAACATATCGTGACACTCCAATTCATTCCCAATGAATCAGACCTGACACAACTCTAAGCAATAGCAGGCATATCATGGTAGGAACACAACAATGGCTTCAATCAACTCCTACACATGTTAGTGGGTTTCAACTATTTACTGTGGCAATGACAGGTCATGCAGAGGAATGGGTTCAACTACCGCAGCACAAAGTAGCAGATGAATCGTTGTTGTCCTAATGCAATAACTGAGAGCAGGAGCGAGAGAGTAGGGTTTTATCGAAATGAACAAGGGGGGTTTGCTTGCCTGGTAAAACAACAAGGGAGGCACTGCTTCACAGACAGGTACTCTGGAACGTCTCTGGAGTAGGACCTATCGAGAAGGAACGGTGCCGGCAATCAATACACAATTATATGCAACAATATGATGCATGAACATGGCATGTAGATGTGATGCTGTTGAGCTAATGCAACTAGTGTTCAATTGGTTTGAAGTCCATTTGAACCAAAGGTTCAAATGCATTTCTAAATTAAGTCTCTTATATATGCCATAATGTGTTTTCCCATATTCAGCATGTATAAGTTGGTTTCTCATGCATGAAACTAGTACAGATGGAAAGGTTGCATTTTTCTGATAATTTTTCATATATAAATTATTTTAATCTGAGCTACGGTTGAATTGTTATGAATTTTTGAAGTTTAAAACAATTTCTGGAATTTTCTGATTTAATTTAAATCCAGAAATCATATTATTGCGCCAGCATGACGTCAGCACGACGTCAGCGGTCAACTGGGCTGGTCCGAGTCAAACCTGACGTGTGGGACCCACACGTCAGTGACAGGGGGGTTAACAGGGGTTAATTTAGTTTAATTAAAAGGTTAGGGGGGGGTCGGGCCCACTGGTCAGTGACCCTGGGGGGGTCAAACCTGGTCAACTCGCTGGCGTTTAGCCGCCGGCGAGGCCCGAGACGGCGGAACGCCGCGGGAATCACCCACAGGGCTCCGTTCGAGGCGTGTTTAGGCTCTTCGAAGAGCTGGCGATGCGGCGCGTCGAGTAGTGCCCTCGGCCGGAGCTGGGGTGGCCGAGAACGACGTCGGCGACCACGTTTGCGGCCGCCGGAGTTCGGCTGTGTTCGGGGGCGCGGCTGCAGCGTGCAAATGCGCGAACTAAAATGCTAGCGGGGCACTACGAGGTGCGACGAGAGTGCTAGGTGCACTGGCGTGGCCAAAGGGTCGCCGGAGCAACGCCGGCGACAAGCTCGAGCGGAGGCGAGCTTCGGCCATGGCGGAATTGAGGCCTAGACGGCGTAATCGCGAGGAGGAGGAGAGGGGTTCGAAGCAGAGGCTCACGGGGAGGTCGATGGGCTGGTCGGCTTGCTCGGGGAAGGCCGGAGCAGAGCAGGGCGGCGAAGACGATCTCGGACGGCCGAGGTTGAAGACGAGGACGGTGGCGACGATGGAGATCGTCCGGAGGTTCGTGGCTCGACGAGGAGGTAGCTGGCGACAAGGCGGAGCTCCTGGGCACGACGGGGAGGCGAGGGGGAGGCGGTGGCTATGGCCACGGCGTGCGGCGGCGACGGCAGCGCTTTGGGCGCGGGGAGAGGGAGAGATGCAGGGGAGGGAGAGGAACGAGAGAGCGAGGGAGAGATCCGGGGTGGTGCTGGGCGCTTCTGGCGAGGCCAGGGCGTCGAGGTTGAGGGCACGGAGGCAGCTGCCGTGGCGCGCATGCGCGCGGTGTGCGGCGACCACGCGCTCTGTCCCTCTGGCGCGAGGAGGGGGACGACTGGCGTCGGCCAGTCAGCTGGGCCGAGCTACTGGGCCGATCGGGTAAGTGGCCCAGGTAAGTCTCTCTCCCCTTTTCTGTTTTCTTTTCTAATTTTCTGACATTTGTTTGGTTTAATAAAAATACTAAACCATTTTATTTTATTATGCCAATTTTTGTAGGGGCTAATGGTATTATTCCAGAGCTCTTTTATAATTGGCATAATTTTTGGACCATATTTCATATATATAGAAATATATTTCCAGTGCAAATATTTATCGAATTAATCCAAATGGCCAAAATAAATGTCCATGAGCTCCTAAAAATATTGTTTTGATTTTTATCTCTGTCCAATATTTTCAGAGGGCAACATGAGCATTTTCTTGGACCCTTTTGGAGAAATTTTTGTTTGGGTCATTTTCAAAAATGATTCTGAGGGTTCCACCAATCCTCAATTCAAATTTAAATGAAATTTAAATATGATGCACAAATGACTAGCTAGTCTAGGTCATACCAGACTAGGGATGTGACAACTCGCCCCCACTTGAAAGAATCTCGTCTCGAGATTCAGGGGTCGACGGAAAGAAAGTGGGGTACTCCAGTCGAAGACGATATTCGCGCTCCCAAGTAGCTTCTCTCTCGGAATGATGAGACCACTGAACTTTGAGAAACTTGACGTTCTGACGTCGGGTAACACGCTCTGCTTGATCAAGAATGCGAACCGGGTACTCTCGGTATGTGAGGTTATCTTGGAGATCAAGCGTTTCGTGGTCCACTCCGCGGATGGGATCCGAGAAGCAACGCCTGAGTTGAGAGACGTGGAAGACATCATGAACTCGAGAAAGATGTGGGGGTAGTTCCAATTGGTAGGCAACCTCTCCTCGTTTAGCGAGAATACGAAAAGGACCGATGTAACGAGGAGCCAACTTGCCCTTGATACCGAAACGATGGGTACCCTTCAAAGGAGTAACCCGAAGATAAGCTTGGGCGCCAATTTCATAAGTCATATCCTTATGATGACGATCGTACTGACTTTTCTGACGAGACTGGGCTGTTTTCAAATTCTCACGAATGATGCGAACTTGCTCTTCTGCCTCCTGGATCATATCCGGTCCAAAGAATTGTCTTTCACCGGTTTCTGACCAGTTCAAAGGTGTTCGACATCTTCGTCCATAGAGAACCTCAAAAGGAGCTTTCTTGAGGCTGGATTGATAGCTATTGTTATAAGCAAACTCGGCGAAAGGAAGACATTTCTCCCAATCCATACCGAATGAGATAACGCAAGCTCTGAGCATGTCTTCGAGAATTTGATTGACCCGTTCCACCTGACCACTCGACTGAGGGTGGAAAGTGGTACTGAAGGAAAGATGGGTTCCCATGGCAGTTTGGAAACTCTCCCAGAAATGAGAAGTGAAAAGGCTGCCACGGTCTGAATTGATCTCTAGTGGAACACCATGGAGTGATACTATTCGAGAAATGTATAAGTCAGCAAGCTGACTAGCAGTGATACTCTCTCGAACAGGAAGGAAGTGAGCCACTTTGGAGAGACGATCAATGACTACGAAGATAGCATTATTCCCTCTCTTGGTCCTGGGAAAGCCGGTGATGAAGTCCATACCAACTTTATCCCATTTCCATTCAGGAATAGCTAAAGGCTGAAGGGTGCCAGCAGGTCTCTGATGCTCTGCCTTAACGCGACGACAAACGTCACATTTAGCAATGAACTCTGCGATTTCTCTCTTCATCCTAGTCCACCAGAACTTCTGGCGTAGGTCCTGATACATCTTAGTACTACCAGGATGAATGGTGAGAGGAGATTCATGCGCCTCCTTAAGAATCAACTGCCGAAGATGTTGCTTCTTGGGAACCACCAAGCGATTCTCAAAGAAAACAACACCATGATCATCCATAGAGAAACATCCACCAACTCCCTTCTTAATGTTTCTCTTGATCCGGGTAATCCCTGTATCATGCTTCTGGGCTTCTATGATAAGGTCCACAAGGGTAGGTTTCGCCACCAAGGTAGAAAGAAAACCGCGAGGAGCTATGTGAAGATTAAGCTTACAGAATTCCTCATGGAGAAGTGGTTGGCCTTGCTGCAACATGAGATTGTTGCAATAGGATTTACGGCTTAGAGCATCAGCCATGACATTGGCTTTGCCTGGGGTGTAGGTAATCCCTAGATCATAATCTGTGATTAACTCCAACCAACGTCTTTGCCTAAGGTTCAGATCCGGTTGGGTGAAGATATACTTGAGACTCTGGTGATCGGTGTAGATCTCGCAACGTTTACCAAGAAGGTAATGTCGCCAGGTCTTGAGTGCATAGACTACGACTGCAAGCTCTAGATCATGTGTAGGGTAATTCTCCTCATGTGGATGCAACTGTCGAGATGCATAGGCAATCACATGACGATCCTGCCTAAGAATGCAACCTAGTCCCTGTCGTGAGGCGTCGCAGTAGATAATAAAGTTTTTAGTGAAATCCGGTGGCACAAGTATGGGAGCAGAAGTCAGGCGTCTTTTCAGTTCCTGAAAACTGTACTCACACTGTGGGGACCACTCGAACTTTTTATCTTTCTTGAGAAGTTCCGTGAGGGGTTTGGCTACTTTGGAGAAGTTTTCAACAAAGCGGCGACAATAGCTGGCTAGACCAAGGAAGCTCCTAACTTGTTTGACTGTTTCAGGTGGAGTCTAATCGAGAACGGCCTTGACTCTCTCGGGATTGACAGCAATGCCCTTACCAGAGATTACGTGGCCTAAGTAGGTCACTTCTGACAACCAAAATTCACACTTGGAGAACTTGGCATAAAGGCGGTGCTCTCTGAGTTTTTCTAACACAAGTCTAAGATGTTCGGCATGCTCTTCCTCGTTCTTCGAGTAAATAAGAATATCATCGAGGTAAACCACGACGAACTTATCTAAGTACTCCATGAAGATCGAGTTCATCAAGCGGGAGAATGTAGCTGGAGCGTTGGTTAGACCAAAAGACATGACCGTGTACTCGTACTGGCCATAACGAGTGACAAAAGCTGTCTTGGGAATGTCCCCGTTTCTGATCTTGATTTGGTGGTATCCTAACCTTAAATCCATCTTGGAGAAAACTGAGGATCCAGCGAGCTGATCATACAGGTCGTTGATCCTGGGAAGCGGATACTTGTTCTTTATCGTGACCAAATTAACGGGACGATAATCTACAACCATCCGATCCGTACCATCCTTCTTCTTGACGAAGAGGACGGGGCAAGCCCAAGGAGAAGAGCTGGGACGGATGAAACCCTTTTGCAAGGACTCATCGAGTTGTTTCTTAAGCTCGGCTAATTCTAGGGGTGCCATCTTGTAAGGTCTCCGGGAGATTGGAGCTGTTCCTGGGATAAGATCTATGACGAACTCTACATCTCTGTCAGGTGGAACACCTGGCAGTTCCTCTGGAAAGACATCCGGAAAGTCACGGACTACCGGGATATCTTCAAGGTCTGGAAGAGGGCTGGCATTAAGAGAATAGAGCTGACGCTTTGCAACTCTAGTGGAGACGGTGACTATCTTGCCAGATGAGTGTGTAAGCTGAACAGATCTTGTGTAACAATCAATCTTGGCATGATGAGCTGTCATCCAGTCCATACCCAAGATGATGTTAATATCTGAGGACTTGAGGGCTACAAGTGATGCAAGAAATACAAGTCTATTAACAAGGATTTCATTACCATGGCTGATTCTGGTGGTCTGCCGTCTAGACCCTGGGGTTTGGATTTCAAGCGGAGTTGGCATATCACAAAATGACATGTCGTGCAAACGAGCATAGCCTTCAGAAATGAAGGAGTGAGATGCTCCAGTATCGAATAGAACTGATGCTGGGTGACAATTGACAAGGAGTGTACCAAGAACGACATCTGGATCATCATGAGCGTCTTTAGCTGAGACGTGATGCACACGTCCACGTTCAGTGGGGGCTGACTTGACACTGATCATCTTGCGTGATGGCTTAACACAGCCAACAGTCTTCTCAGGCTGGGGTGGAGCATAACTAGTTTGAGAGCAGTCATGTGCATAGTGTCCTGGCTTCCCGCATGTGAAGCAAGTCCCTGAGGTTGGACGTGGACCCGCACTGACAAGTGGTCTACCAGTAGGCCTGGGTGGAACATATGACTGAGCTGGAGGAGGCACCACATAGGATGGCCTCGGTGCATATCCGGAAGGAAGAGCGGAGTTTGGAACCCAAATCCGGCGCTTCTGGGAACTAGAGCCAGAGGAAGATCCCAAATTACGGGTGTGCTTACGAGACTCCTCGTAAGTGAGCTGAGCTGTCTCTGCATTGATGGCCTTGTTCACAAGGGCTTGGAATGTATCACAATGATGCAGGTGGAGATCACGACGCAACTTGGGGTTGAGACCCTTCCGGAACCTAGCTTGCTTCTTGGCGTCCGTGGACACTTCTTCTGTGGCATAGCGGGCAAGGTTCTCGAACTCTCTGCTATAAGCATCAACAGCCATCTTACTCTGGGTGAAACTACAGAACTCTTCTCTCTTGCGATCAATGAGGGCCTGGGGAATGTGATGCTCGCGAAAAGCCTCAGTGAAATCCTTCCAGGTAGGAATCTGGCCGGCTGGAAGCAAAGTCTCATAGTTCTGCCACCAAAGACTAGCAGGACCTTCCAGGTGGTATGTGGCATAAGTGACCTTGTCATCTTCAGCTACGTTCGCAGAACGCAGCTTATGAGTGATGCTACGGAGCCAATCATCTGCATCGAGTGGCTCGATGGAATGATGAAAAGTGGGTGGGTGCAAGCGAATGAAATCATGAATGGTAGCAGACCCTTTGAACTGATGTGCGGTGTTCTCCTCGATACGTGCCAACAAACGATTAGACTCACGCTTGTTCCTCTCCATCTCTAACATGAACTCTGTCAACGAAGG
Organism: Triticum aestivum; assembly: GCF_018294505.1. Lineage (NCBI taxonomy): Eukaryota > Viridiplantae > Streptophyta > Magnoliopsida > Poales > Poaceae > Triticum > Triticum aestivum. Next base: position 649,996,967 of record NC_057797.1, read on the forward strand.
CTGGTCAGGAGGATCCTCATCCCTACCATCTCCATGGTTCTGGCTACGAGCGACGAAACTTCGCTTAGCTGATGACATCCTGAGAGACGAACCAAGGACGGAATCAGCATCAACTATCGACTGTAGAATGTAGGACAAGGAATTAGTATCACTCGAACTCCTAGGGAAATTCCGGCAGCATAACGGCAGTAAAATGCTCAGAATGAGACATCCTACTAAAAATGGGGTGGTAACATACTCAACATCACCACTCAAGGTTCTGGGATAGTACTAAACAGACTACACCGGAAGTACTCGAAACTGGGGTATGACTCTGATCAACCAGTCTTATGGAACTACGGAGTAGTAACACGTGATCCTGATAGACGGAAGAGAAGCCTAGTTCCTTAACCCCGTAGGAAAGATAGGATGACTCAGATTAGAAGGCCATGAGGTAAAGGAGTAAAAAAGCCTTACGTTCCTTCCCACAATCAATTCCCTTACATAACTAAAGAATTTCTAGACTCAACTTCGACCAGTATGGCTGGGTAAACCTACAGGCAGTCAGGCTCTGATACCAAAGCTGTCAGGACCCCGACTCAATGCCACATCGATCTAGCATGTAATACCTCATATCACTTTGCAGCCTCACGCACGGTATCCCCACGGGTGTCGCCTTACCTTTGCCCGGGACCGTTTGCGCATTTTGGCACACGTATATGATGGTGTCGCTAGCATCCATATGATAAAGAGCCCGGGCTGACATGGCTAGTCGTAAACCCAAAGTGGCACTAACTTACAGGGACAGGCATCCATGACCCAGCATCAAACGTGTCGGTCATCGACGAGTGAATCCAGGCTGTAGCACTGGGCTAACAGGACTCCGGTGAACCGGGCTGTAGCGGGCTAGCAGGACTCTGGTATTCATCGTGTGACATTTCCCCGAAGGGACAGACACAGGATCGAAGAAGGACACATGCCGGCCTGCCTAAGTGTTCCGGAGCAGTAGCAAGCTACCAGGGCTTAGTGGAAGCACTAGGAGACATTTCCCGGTAAGAGAGGCTACTAAGAATCAACAACTAGATAGTCAGATCCCACACATAGCAATACACATTACACGTACGCATAACATGCAAGTATGTGTTGTACAACATGGCATCATAGCATAACTCAACAAACATATAGATAAAGGCTCAGAAGAGCCATCATAGCATTATTACAAACAGGGGTCACATGACCCAACAGTCAGAGCAATCAAGCAACAAGCGGAAGCATTACCTGTCTGAGTACAGACATCTACAAATGAAAAAGGCTGAAGAGCCTGACTATCTACACCATCCGATCAAGATCGTAGCTGAGGTACTAGCTACTAGTCGAAGTCCATGAGAACCCTAGTAAGACCGAAGTCTCCGCTGCAAAAACATAAATAAAGCAACATGAGTACAAAGGTACTCAGCAAGACTTACATCAGATCCTATCATACATGCATCTGTATCAAGAGGTAATGTGGGGTTTAGTTGCAGCAAGCCAGCGTTGACTCTGTGGCTATCCTATTCTACGACTACCAGAAACTCTGGGGGTGAAACAACGTACACGAGTCCACTAATCACCACACAATACACTACTATGGATTCAACCCCGTCTCCCTACGAGAAGGCCATCCATAGCACTCACACTTGTCTTGAGCATTTTATAGTATCCACTTCAAGTTTTCTATGTACCATGTAAGCATCCAAGAAGTCCATAACCACGGACCCGGCTATTCGAATAGATCATGTTAACCCTGCAGGGGGGTACTTCTTCACACACGCTCTCGCCACTTACCGCCATGTACACGTCATGTATCTCGGCAACCTTCAAGTGGAAGCCTGGCGAGGGTGTCGGCCACGACCTGACTAACCACACGAGACTCTAGTCCAGGTTTATCGCCTATTCGGGTTCCATCCGCAAGGAGATCCGGCCGGGGTGTCGCTTACGGCCCCAAACGATGTGTACAGGGTTCCCGAGCCCACCAACCGGGTGCCACTCGGTACACCGGGCCACGTGTGCCTAGTCTGTCCCAAGCCCACCCTGCCGGGTGCCACTTGGTAGAAAAATAGCACTACCTACAAACACCAGAAACTAGTTGCGACTCCTGGACAGAGACCAAGTTGGTTAATAAGTCGAGAGGGGTCGAGTTACACGAACCCAATGTGTGGTAGTATCGAGTCATTGGACAACATACACAGAACTCAGTGCTTAAGGACGGTTCCAGTGAGACAACCCACCATGTACTCCTACATGGCCTCTCACCGCTACCTTTACCAAATCGTGTTCACACACTTCACTCTCAGCATCAGAACATATCGTGACACTCCAATTCATTCCCAATGAATCAGACCTGACACAACTCTAAGCAATAGCAGGCATAGCATGGTAGGAACACAACAATGGCTTCAATCAACTCCTACACATGCTAGTGGGTTTCAACTATTTACTGTGGCAATGACAGGTCATGCAGAGGAATGGGTTCAACTACCGCAGCACAAAGTAGCAGATGAATCGTTGTTGTCCTAATGCAATAACTGAGAGCAGGAGCGAGAGAGTAGGGTTTTATCGAAATGAACAAGGGGGGTTTGCTTGCCTGGTAAAACAACAAGGGAGGCACTGCTTCACAGACAGGTACTCTGGAACGTCTCTGGAGTAGGACCTATCGAGAAGGAACGGTGCCGGCAATCAATACACAATTATATGCAACAATATGATGCATGAACATGGCATGTAGATCTGATGCTGTTGAGCTAATGCAACTAGTGTTCAATTGGTTTGAAGTCCATTTGAACCAAAGGTTCAAATGCATTTCTAAATTAAGTCTCTTATATATGCCATAATGTGTTTTCCCATATTCAGCATGTATAAGTTGGTTTTTCATGCATGAAACTAGTACAGATGGAAAGGTTGCATTTTTCTGATAATTTTTCATATATAAATTATTTTAATCTGAGCTACGGTTGAATTGTTATGAATTTTTGAAGTTTAAAACAATTTCTGGAATTTTCTGATTTAATTTAAATCCAGAAATCATATTATTGCGCCAGCATGACGTCAGCACGACGTCAGCGGTCAACTGGGCTGGTCCGAGTCAAACCTGACGTGTGGGACCCACACGTCAGTGACAGGGGGGTTAACAGGGGTTAATTTAGTTTAATTAAAAGGTTAGGGGGGGGGTCGGGCCCACTGGTCAGTGACCCTGGGGGGGTCAAACCTGGTCAACTCGCCGGCGTTTAGCCGCCGGCGAGGCCCGAGACGGCGGAACGCCGCGGGAATCACCCACAGGGCTCCGTTCGAGGCGTGTTTAGGCTCTTCGAAGAGCTGGCGATGCGGTGCGTCGAGTAGTGCCCTCGGCCGGAGCTGGGGTGGCCGAGAACAACGTCGGCGACCACGTTTGCGGCCGCCGGAGTTCGGCTGTGTTCGGGGGCGCGGCTGCAGCGTGCAAATGCGCGAACTAAAACGCTAGCGGGGCACTACGAGGTGCGACGAGAGTGCTAGGTGCACTGGCGTGGCCAAAGGGTCGCCGGAGCAACACCGGCGACAAGCTCGAGCGGAGGCGAGCTTCGGCCATGGAGGAATTGAGGCCTAGACGGCGTAATCGCGAGGAGGAGGAGAGGGGTTCGAAGCAGAGGCTCACGGGGAGGTCGATGGGCTGGTCGGCTTGCTCGGGGAAGGCCGGAGCAGAGCAGGGCGGCGAAGACGATCTCGGACGGCCGAGGTTGAAGACGAGGACGGTGGCGACGATGGAGGCCGTCCGGAGGTTCGTGGCTCGACGAGGAGGTAGCTGGCAACGAGGCGGAGCTCCTGGGTACGACGGGGAGGCGAGGGGGAGGCGGTGGCTATGGCCACGGCGTGCGGCGGCGACGGCAGCGCTTTGGGCGCGGGGAGAGGAAGAGATGTAGGGGAGGGAGAGGAACGAGAGAGCGAGGGAGAGATCCGGGGCGGTGCTGGGCGCTTCTGGCGAGGCCAAGGCGTCGAGGGGGAGGGCACGCAGGCAGCTGCCGTGGCGCGCATGCGCGCGGTGTGCGGCGACCACGCGCCCTGTCCCTCTGGCGCGAGGAGGGGGACGACTGGCGTCGGCCAGTCAGCTGGGCCGAGCTACTGGGCCGATCGGGTAAGTGGCCCAGGTAAGTCTCTCTCCCCTTTTCTGTTTTCTTTTCTAATTTTCTGACATTTGTTTGGTTTAATAAAAATACTAAACCATTTTATTTTATTATGCCAATTTTTGTAGGGGCTAATGGTATTATTCCAGAGCTCTTTTATAATTGGCATAATTTTTGGACCATATTTCATATATATAGAAATATATTTCCAGTGCAAATATTTATCGAATTAATCCAAATGGCCAAAATAAATGTCCATGAGCTCCTAAAAATATTGTTTTGATTTTTATCTCTGTCCAATATTTTCAGAGGGCAACATGAGCATTTTCTTGGACCCTTTTGGAGAAATTTTTGTTTGGGTCATTTTCAAAAATGATTCTGAGGGTTCCACCAATCCTCAATTCAAATTTAAATGAAATTTAAATATGATGCACAAATGACTAGCTAGTCTAGGTCATACCAGACTAGGGATGTGACATTATTTTGATTTGATTTTCTTAAAGCATGGGACTGGGCATCCCGGTGAACAGCCATTTCCTCGTGAGTGAGGAGCGGAGTCCACTCCTCTTGAGAATAACCTGCCTAGCATGGAGGATACAAACAACCCTAGTTGATACATGAGCTATTCGAGCATACAAAACAGAATGTTTATTTGAAGGTTTAGAGTTTGGCACATAAAAATTTACTTGGAACGGTAGGTAGATACCATGTATAGGCAGGTATGGTGGACTCATATGAAATAAATTTGGGGTTTATGGAATTGGAAGCACAAGCAGTATTCCCGCTTAGTACAAGTGAAGGCTAGAAAAAGACTGGGAAGCGACCAGCTAGAGAGCGACAACAGTCATGAACATGCATTAAAATTAATCAACACCGAATGCAAGCATGAGTAGGATATAATGCACCATGAACATAAATATCGTAGAAGCTATGTTGATTTTGTTTCAACTACATGCGTGAACATGTGCCAAGTCAAGCCACTCGAATCATTCAAAGGAGGATACCACCCTATCATACCACATCACAACCATTTTACTAGCATGTTGGCACACAAGGTAAACCATTATAAACTCCTAGCTAATTAAGCATGCCATAAGCAACTACAATGACTAATTGTCATTGCAAATATGTTTCTTTCATAATAGGCTGAATAAGGAACGATGAACTAATCATATTTACAAAAACAAGAGAGGTCGAGTTCATACCAGCTTTTCTCATCTCAATAAGTTCATCATATAATCATCATTATTGCCTTTCACTTGCATGACCGAATAGTGTGGATAATAATAATAGTGCACGTGCATTGGACTAAGCTGGAATCTGCAAGCATTCAATTCAAGAGAGACGACAAGTTATTTGGGCTCTTTGTTAGATCAACAATAATGCATATGAGAGCCACTCAACATTTTCATTATGGTCTTCTCCTCTCGACCCCCCAAAAAAAGAAACAAAACTATTTACACGGGAAAGCTCCCAACAAGCAAAAGAAGAACAAGAAATATTTTTGGGTTTTCTTTTTAATTACTACTACTACAGGCATGGAAAGTAAACTAACTAAAAGCTACAACTAATTGTTTTGGTTTTTCTTAAATTTTATTAAACACACAAGAAGAAATCATAAAAAGGGAAATAAACTAGCATGAATATTACAATGAAAAAGTATGAGCACCAATAACTAGCATGAGTGTGTGAACATGAATGTAATGTCGGTGAGAAGTACATACTCCCCCAAGCTTAGGCTTTTGGCCTAAGTTGGTCTACTGCCACTGCTGGCCTGGCGGATATCCAAAGTTATATTTGGGTTCATACTGAGAAGGATCCTCCTGGTGCCACTGGTTGCCGATCTCTTCCGGATTCAACTTATAAACAGACTGCCGGTGAGGATCAAATTGTGGTTCTGGCTCTGGCTCTGTAGCTGGTGTGGGGTTTCGGTAGGCGTGAATGGCCTCCGCCGGAACAAGGTACTTGCCTGCAAATAAGTCAAACAAGGAAGGAGCAGGCAAAGTAATAGTCTCAGGGTGTTTTTTATCAAATATCAGCTTGTACTTAAGCATCTTTTCCTTATTCTTAACGATAAAATCATGTGCTACCATACTCTTATAGTCTAGAGAAACAGGAGGTAGCAACTTTTCTTATTTCTTATAATGCCTAATAGGTATGTTAAAATGTGCAGCGAGGCGCGAGGCGAAGATACCTCCCAAGATGGGGCCCTTCGTACGGTTAAGATTTAACCGCTTTGTAACAATAGTGCCCAGACTAAATGTGTCATCACGGAACAAGGCATGGCACAAAATAATAATATCAGGGGCACTAAGGTTGCCACTGTTTCCGCGACCAATTAAGCATCTACTAGAAAATATTGCAAAGTAACGTAAGACAGGAAAATGTATGCTAGTGATTCTTGCATCGGAAACTTTCCTCGTTTCCCCTACAGCAATTGTATCAATAAACCCTTCCACATCTTTACGATGTGGTTCCTTTATCCTGCCTACAAAAGGGATCAAACAGACCAGACAAAAATCATGAAGTGACATCTCCTTATGCTCATCATATAAATAAAATTCCACCGAAGGTGGTGAGCTCCTAGCATGGAAATGAAAGTTCGGCACAAAGATATTGGTGAGTAAGAGATACTGTTCGTGTTGGTCATGGAGGAAGGCAGTGAGGCCTGCATTCTCAGCAAACTCATAGAAATCATCATAAATCCCGGCCGCTCTCAAGAAATCATCACAAGGCCATTCACAAGGCCGAACCTCCGTGGTGCGAGGGAGATTATACTTGGGCTTCTTGTTCTCTTCACTTTGTTTATCCTTCGAGCTTCGGCTCGATGAGCCTCTCAAAAATCTCTTCATCTTTTCTGAAAATTTCTGAAATTTTTAGTAACTTAAAATAAAAGTGAGCCAAACTCAACAAAATGTAACATCCCAAAATTCTAAATTTTGGAATGTTATAATAAATAGATAGATTGGATGGATTGTTTGATTGATTGACTGAAAGTGAGTGAATTTGAAACTTTGAAAGTTAAATGAGAGGGAATAAAAGGACTTTCCCAAACTTTCATTTTTGCATTTTATGATCTCCATGAATTCAAATTCTTTTCACCACAAAACCCTGGAGAGAAGATGACATGACTTCTTCCATTTATTTAAATGACAAGGGGTGTTGAAAATATTTGAATTTCATTTGGAAAATATTTCCAATTCTGAAACGTTATGCAACTCAATGATTTTCATGAGAGAAGATAAAATGACTTCTTCAAATTGTATGAAATATGAGTTGGGAGTTTCAAAGAATTAAATTCAAAGTTCTTTTGAATTTATTTTCAATTTGGAGTTATTTGAGTTTTACTCAAATTATTTTTCTCCAAAAATAAACTATATGGAAATTAGGGTAACATGATTCCCTACATTAGAAAATTCGAGAAAAAATTCATTTGAAATCAATTTGGTATTTTAAAAATGATTTTTGTTGGATTTTAATAGACCAGTAGCACTCTTTGAATTATTAGAATTTGTGTGTATTTTATTTAATGCTAGGAAAATGTTCACCGTGTAGAAAATCTTTTTCTGAAAATTTTGATATATTATATGCCTATATAATATTTTAGTTATTTTTGTTTTTATTATTTTTGTTCTCTGAAAAAAAATGTTTATTAAAAAAAAACCTCCTCGCCGACTGGGCCGGCCCAGCTCCCAAGCCAGGCCACGGCCCAGCCCAGCCGCACCGCCTCCCTCCTACTAAGCGGGAGACCCGCTCGGGCACGCGCCGCCGCCGTCCCATGGCCGGACTCCGCGCCGCCCTTGCCCCTTCCCCACGTCTCGCCTCTCCCCTCCTCTTATAAGGCCGCCGCCCGGACACCCCGTCTCTCCTCTTGCCACGCCTCGCCTCGCATCCCGCGCATCGCCGCCGCCGGCGAAGATCCGCCGTGACCGCCGCCACTGCTGTCCCGCGCCTCCACCCGCGCGCCGCACTCTGCCCCTCCACCGCAGCCGCGCCTCGCCTAGCCCCTCGCCGCCCCGCATAGCTGCTGCCTTCGCCGCCCTGTGCCGCTGCCGCCGCCGCGCCGGAGCGCGCTTCCCTCGCCGGAGCCGCGCCGACTCGCTGGACTCGATCCGCCGCCGAAAACCGCCGGTTTTCGACGAAAACCAAACCGGTATAAACCGCGAACCTCTCCGGTTTATTTTTTTATCCGTTTTCGGTTTTATTCAGAAAACCTAGATCTGTTTTTTAGGTTTAGTTATATAGCGAACGCTCGCTAGTTTAGGGTTTGTAGCGAACGGTTTTCATTCGTTAGCGTTCGGTAACGAACGTCCGCTATTTAGTCTTTTTCTTTTTATTTTAGTTTTCTGCCAGGGACCTGTTTGTGAATATTTTATTTACAGATTGGCCCCTGTTCTCCAAACGATCACAACTTTTTACTCGTTAGTCCAAATCCAACGAAACCAACGCCCACATCTTAGTTATGATCCCCTCTATCCATTAATCCAGCTCAAACATGTTTTTGAAAAGTTTAAAATTTGAATTAGATCAGATTTGAATTCAAACTTCATTTGATCATAACTTGAGTTTCGTAGCTCCGGTTGAGTTGATTCTTTTTGCAAATCGAAGCTCTTGACATAAACTTTCTGATAAGGCCAAATTCACATAATTTTGGTACTGTTAGAAATTGTTTTATGTTGCAAGAGTTATTTGCTTGGTTTTGAAGTTTTCCGAATCGTCTTCTTCGTTCTTTCTGATCTTTTGAGTGATTGCTTATGTGTGGTTACTATTGCTTGCTTACGATAGATTGACCGGAGTGTGACGAGTAGAGCTATCAAGAGTTTTGAGTGCGAATCATCTTCATCAACATTGCAAGCAAGTTCACACTTTGATCATACCTTTTCTACAACCCAGTTTTATTGCATTAGATCAATCCTCACACATTGCATGACTAGGATCTAATTAAATTGTGGGATGGGAAGTAGTTGAGGTAGTACCTATTACCTCTTTAATATCAAACCTTTGGGAGTTACTTCTACGTTTGCCATTATGACATGCTATGCTAGTAGACGTGGATTGGGTGAGTGATATCCATGACAGATGTGAGTTTGTTAATTAATGGTTTATCTAAGGTGGCAACTTAAACACACATCTGGGTGGATTGAGGCACCGGGTTATTCCAGGATTGCCTGTCTAGGCACCTGGGTAGACCAGGATTGCCTGTTTTTCTTTTGGACCGCCACCCAGGCTCAAAGGGATCATAAGATTATTCATGCTAGAAACTTCCGTGTGCCACCACAAGCCATTATGGGCTCTGGCATAGTTGATTAAGTCGTGTGAACTCTTACAGGGTAGACTAGCAGATGTAGGGGAAAGTAGGTGTACCGGTCTATCCATCGTAAGGTGCTAGCGCTTCTGAAAGACTGTGTCTTGGTCATCCGTTTCTCAAACACCATGTAGTGCGAGAAATCCAACGGAGGCGATCGAGTCTTGTGGGGAAAAGTGCGCAAACCTCTGTAGAGTGTAACAAACTAATCATGATTAGCCGTGTCCCCGGTTATGGACATCTTGAGTATCTAGTAGTTTGGATTATCCTGTTGATCTCATCACGTTACTTTAAATGAATATTATTGGGTTTAATGATGTTACTTAATTGGGATTGAGAATGCTGTCAACCATTCTCAATGTTCAACAACCACCATGATAGTTAAATAAAATTTATTCCTTTGTAGTAGGGAAAAATTGGCTTTACGCAAAAACCTTATAACCATAGAGCTTTTCCACCAGCCAAATATGCATGTAGTGATAGTCTTTATTCATCATTCTCTATGGTGTGAATTTTCCAGTACATTCAATGTACTGACCCTCTATGGCTGCAACGTCTCATGTTGCAGGATTATCTTACAACGAGTAAGTGATACGTTAGGGTTACGATTTCTACACTCAACTTTGCCGTTGGTGTTGATGGGAATCCACAACCTTGTTACTTCCGCTATTTTGGATTTGAGGTAATAGTATTTATGTTACTTTTACATGTGATTTACCTCTGTTATAAATCCTCGAGTACTGTGTGTGTCAGCATACCGATCCAGGGATGACACTTAAGCACAGAGACTTGACTATGGAAACTACAACAGTTGAAGGCCGAAGACAAGTAGAATTTGAAGGCTCTGAAGAATTCCTAGATTTATATGACCTAGGAAGGCTACCCTTATGGAACTTGGCAGACTATGGAAATTGTCAATACCCGAGATCAAGGTGTATTGGAGAAAGACCAAAACATGGAGAGTTGAGAACTCAAAGTTTTGTCAAGAAAACCCTAAGGCAGGAGATATCAACTATGCAAGATAGCTCATGGCAATGACAAGGGTAGAAACACGGTTATCCGTGATGTCATCACCATTGATACTGTGGTCACCGAGCTGAGCTAAGCATGCATTCCTTCGGAAGGATTGGATGGTAGAAGGCTGATGGAGCATCTATCAGCAAAGGATGCAGTTTTAAACTTAGCTGGTGTATCATCAGGATCTGGAGTAGTACATCAAGAAGTTTAAAATGGAGCTCCAGGAAGTCGTATTAGACAAGGAAGTATTTCATGAGGAACTCAGGATCCTGAAGATGAGAGTAGCCAAGCTGGAGGAGCTACAACCTTGAGATACCGGAGAATTGTCAGGAACTGAAGGACAGTATGACCATGGTTCATGTGAAGGATGTTGAAACCAGAAGTTTGAAATGCAACTCCGGAATATTAAAGGATGTCACGAGAGATTTCACGTCAACAGAGATTGATCTGGCAAAAGAACTTGAGAAAGACAAGCATGATCGGAAGAAGCCATTGGAGGCATGAACAAGGCTTGAAGACTTTGGAGACGTTGAAGATTTATTGACCTTTAGAAGACCAAACCCCTGTTATATACCTACGTTAGATGAGACATTTGTGAGCTATCATTTGTTTGATGTTTTTCCCGACAGCCACAAATAAAATCTGTCTTTTCAAAACTTTTGTTTGTATTGTGTGTATCCCTCTCCCTCTCTCTTATCTTACCCCAAACCCACATGGACCCAATAGAGGATGAATGGAGATGAGCTTGTATTTTCTGGACCGATGAGTCAGTTGGAGACAGACCGATGGATTCAGAACATGGAGGATCACATGGAGAATAACCCTATAGTTGGACATGATATGACCCAACATGCTCTTCAGTGCTTTGAAAGAGGTGCTGCTACTTCGTGGAGGATATACCAAAGCATCAACGGATGGCAAGGAGTAACCAGTTGGAAAGAATTTAAGTTGACTCTGCCAAAGTCTCAGCTTGTGTCCCAGAAGTTGAAGCCTTATGGAAAGGATATGAAGAAACCTTGTGCATGCAAGATTTGTGGAGAAATAGGACACACCCATAAAGAACACAAGGATGAATGCCCGAATTGTGAAGAAAGTCACCTAGTTGAAGAATGCCCAACTAGGCAGATTACTTGTTTCTTGTGTGAAGATACTATCCACTATCTTGCTCAGTGTCACATTTACCCCATGGTACAACGAACCATCCAGCAGAAGAAAGAAGTAATGAACGGAGCCCTCATGGAAATTTTAGAAGAAACTGTGATGAAGGAAGAGGTGGAGGACACACCTAAAGAGGACTCGAGTAAACCCTGCACTAAGTCTTGCTATTCATGTGGAGAAGAAGGACACATCCCCCAAAATTGTTTGAATGGAGATCTAGTAGAATTCCCAACAGAGGAAGTAGAATATGACCCACAGGAAATAGAAGCCCTGATTGGAATGGAAAAGTCCAGGAAGAGAAATCGATTGGAGCTCAGGAGGGACCTGAGTCATATCACCTGTTGCAGGTGCAAGGAGTCAGGGCACTACCTCAACAATTGCCCAAAAAGGAAACCTTGATACTTGTTAGAAGTAATATGTTTTAGTTGTAATGGAGCAGGGCACTTTGCCAGAGATTGTCCCAAAGAGAAGGAAACTTGTGCTAGATAGTTGAGTTTGCAACAAAAGAAATGGAGTAGTAGAAGTGAGAACATTTTCTTTTATATCGAGGTGTTGAGTTGAGACATGTAATGGAAAAGCGAGAGATTGTAATCATTGCGAGTGAATAAAGTTAACATCGTTGGTACTGATATGGATTTTATGAGTTGTTACTCTATGAAGAAAGATTTTGATCATTTCTGAGGATATGAGAAATATGGTCTAGGGAAGATTTGTGCATTTTAAGGGTGGTAGTACCCTATAAGAACCGTTGACCCCTAGAAAAGATAAGGATACTCCACTGAGTGGATTTCGGAGAAAATTAATACGAGTTTTGTCTCAATATGTGTGATACCCCAAGAGTGTGTGGGATGAAGTTGGAGACCGTCAGTTGTTAGGACCACATGTGATCAAGGAGTCAGAAGAGAATGTTAAGTTGATTCGAGATAGACTGAAGGTAGCTCAGTCCAGACAGAAGAGTTATGCAGACTTAAAATGCAAGGAGGTAGTCTATGAAATTGGAGACAGAGCATGTCTTCATGTGTTCCCTCTGCGAGGAGTTAAACGAATTGGAGTTAAGGGAAAGTTAGCCCCGAGATTTGTAGGACCATACCGAGTTTTGGAGCGTATGGGAGAAGTGGCCAACAAGTTGGAGTCACCCGAAGGACTGTCAGGAGTTCATGATGTGTTTCACATTTCCCAATTGAAGAAGTGCCATGCAGAGATGGCCAATATTCCCCTGTAAGGACGCTTGACCCTGGAAAGGATAATGATGTTCCACGATGTAGAGTATGGACTTCATAAGTATAAGTTTTTACCTTGATATGTGGGATATCCCACGAGGATGAAGAGATGAAGTACTATTGGATATAAAGGAGGTATGATGTTGGTAATATGGAGCAATGGCAAACCCATGACAAGTCTTAGTACTCACGTCTTGGTTGGGTGCCAATAGAAGGAAGGAAGACAGTACAATTGGATGGATTTAAGAATACTAGGAAGTTGGAACAATGATCAGTTGCCCGATGATAAGTTCAAGGACTACAAGTGATGAGATGGGCCATAACCCACAGGCCTAGGACCTGCCAAGAAGCAAGCACATTCTTGCTGAAGGAAAAACACTGAAAGAAGTTACGATTTTATCAACAGACGATCTTATAGGAGTTACGCAAAACCTGAGAGTTGTGAAGGAACGATAGATGGTTGTTTGGCTTGCAGAATCTATGGATTTATCCGAACTTGGTTCGTCAACAAGAGAAATTCTGCAATGCTTGTGAGGATGACCGAGTGTTAGAATGCGAGATTCGCTAAACTGTATACAAGGTAAGGATTTGGGTGCAGGATGGATTGATCACCATACCGACTTACTCTTATTATTCGCCTTGCTATATGGGATGGTAAATCTGAGTGACTTGCCTATAGTAGAGAGACGATGATCAAAACCCTATTTAAACCTTAGAATGGTATAAGAAATTTTTCCCTTGTACACGGCAGTTGTTGCCAACCGTAGGTTATACGGTGAGGATCAACCAGACCCATTTCCTGCAGGAGAAACCATAAATTGTTGACCACCATGAGATATTGATAGTTGTTTAGTTTTGGTGCCGGACCTATCAGCTATGAAGACCCAATCTTGGAATAACCTTACCAGGATGAAAGTATAGAAGAATTGAGGAAAAGGTTATGTCACTACCAGAAGCGCCCAGAGAAGGAATTATCCTTATGATCTGAGAAGACCGACACTGTCAAGAATAAGGATGGAGTATATGAGTTTGATGGAACCGTAACCATGCTTCTAAGGGTGGTAGCACCCCAGACCCCGGAGACGATTGATGAAATTTTGAAGAGACCCCGAACCTAACCTATTTCTTTCTAGCCTCTCCGAATCTTGAGGACGAGATTCATTTTAAGGGTGGTAGGTTTGTAACATCCCAAAATTCTAAATTTTGGAATGTTATAATAAATAGATAGATTGGATGGATTGTTTGATTGATTGACTGAAAGTGAGTGAATTTGAAACTTTTGAAAGTTAAATGAGAGGGAATAAAAGGACTTTCCCAAACTTTCATTTTTGCATTTTATGATCTCCATGAATTCAAATTCTTTTCACCACAAAACCCTGGAGAAAAGATGACATGACTTCTTCCATTTATTTAAATGACAAGGGGTGTTGAAAATATTTGAATTTCATGTGGAAAATATTTCCAATTCTGAAACTTTATGCAACTCAATGATTTTCATGAGAGAAGATAAAATGACTTCTTCAAATTATATGAAATATGAGTTGGGAGTTTCAAAGAATTAAATTCAAAGTTCTTTTGAATTTATTTTCAATTTGGAGTTATTTGAGTTTTACTCAAATTATTTTTCTCCAAAAATAAACTATATGGAAATTAGGGTAACATGATTCCCTACATTAGAAAATTCGAGAAAAAAATTAATTTGAAATCATTTTGGTATTTTAAAAATGATTTTCGTTGGATTTTAATAGACAAGTAGCACTCTTTGAATTATTAGAATTTGTGTGTATTTTATTTAATGCTAGGAAAATGTTCACCGTGTAGAAAATCTTTTTCTGAAAATTTTGATATATTATATGCCTATATAATATTTTAGTTATTTTTGTTTTTATTATTTTTGTTCTCTAAAAAATGTTTATTAAAAAAACCCCTCCTCGCCGACTGGGCCGGCCCAGCTCCCAAGCCAGGCCACGGCCCAGCCCAGCCGCACCGCCTCCCTCCTCCCGCCCACTCGGGCACGCGCCGCCGCCGTCCCATGGCCGGACTCCGCGCCGCCCTTGCCCCTTCCCCACGTCTCGCCTCTCCCCTCCTCCTATAAGGTCGCCACCCGGACACCCCGTCTCTCCTCTTGCCACGCCTCGCCTCGCATCCCGCGCATCGCCGCCGCTGGCGAAGATCCGCCGTGACCACCGCCGCCGCTGTCTCGCGCCTCCTCCCCGCGCGCCACACTCCGTCCCTCCGCCGCTGCCGCGCTTCGCCTAGCCCCTCGCCGCCCCGCATAGCTGCTGCCTCCGCCGCCCTGCGCCGCTGCCGCCGCCGTGCTGGAGCGCGCTGCCCTCGCCGGAGCCGCCCCGACTCGCCGGACTCGATCTGCTGCCGAAAACCGCCCGTTTTCGACGAAAACCCAACCGGTATAAACCGCGAACCTCTCCGGTTTATTTTTTATTTGTTTTCGGTTTTATTCAGAAAACCTAGATCTGTTTTTTTAGGTTTAGTTATATAGCGAACGCTCGCTAGTTTAGGGTTTGTAGCGAACGGTTTTTGTTCGTTAGTGTTCGGTAATGAACGTCCGCCATTTAGTCTTTTTCTTTTTATTTTAGTTTTCTGTCAGGGACCTATTTGTGAATATTTTATTTACAAATTGGCCCCTGTTCTTAAAACGATCACAACTTTTTACTCGTTAGTCCATATTCAACGAAACCAATGCCCACATCTTAGTTATGATCCCCTCTATCCATTAATCCAGCTCAAACATGTTTTTGAACAGTTTCAAATTTGAATTAGATCAGATTTGAATTCAAACTTCGTTTGATCATAACTTGAGTTTCGTAGCTCCGGTTGAGTTGATTCTTTTTGCAAATCGAAGCTCTTGACCTAAACTTTCTGATAAGGCCAAATTCACATAATTTTGGTATTGTTAGAAATTGTTTTATGTTGCAAGAGTTATTTGCTTGGTTTTGAAGTTTTCTGAATCGTCTTCTTCGTTCTTTCTGATCTTTTGAGTGATTGCTTATGTGTGGTTACTATTGCTTGCTTACGATAGATTGACCGGAGTGTGACGAGTAGAGATATCAAGAGTTTCGAGTGCGAATCATCTTCATCAACATTGCAGGCAAGTTCGCACTTTGATCATACCTTTTCTACAACCCAGTTTTATTGCATTAGATCAATCCTCACACATTGCATGAGTAGGATCTAATTAAATTGTGGGATGGGAAGTAGTTGAGGTAGTACCTATTACCTGTTTAATATCAAACCTTTGGGAGTTACTTCTACGTTTGCCATTATGCCATGCTATGCTAGTAGACGTGGATTGGGTGAGTGATATCCATGACAGATGTGAGTTTGTTAATTAATGGTTTATCTAAGGTGGCAACTTAAACACACATCTGGGTGGATTGAGGCACCGGGTTATTCCAGGATTGCCTGTCTAGGCACCTGGGTAGACCAGGATTGCCTGTTTTTCTTTTGGACCGCCACCCAGGCTCAAAGGGATCATAAGATTATTCATGCTAGCAACTTTCATGTGCAGCCACAAGCCATTATGGGCTCTGGCATAGTTGATTAAGTCATGCGAACTCTTACAGGGTAGACTAGCAGATGTAGGGGAAAGTAGGTGTACTAGTCTATCCATCGTAAGGTGCTAGCGCTTCTGAAAGACTGTGTCTCGGTCATCCGTTTCTCAAACACCATGTAGTGCGAGAAATCCAACGGAGGCGATCGAGTCTTGTGGGGAAAAGGGCGCAAACCTCTGTAGAGTGTAACAAACTAATCATGATTAGCCGTGTCCCCGGTTATGGACATCTTGAGTATCTACTTCTTGGATTATCCTGTTGATCTCATCACGTTACTTTAAATGAATATTGTTTGGTTTAATGATGTTACTTAATTGGGATTGAGAATGCGGTCAACCATTCTCAATGTTCAACGACCACCATGATAGTTAAATAAAATTTATTCCTTTGCAGTAGGGAAAAATTGGCTTTACTCAAAAACCTTATAACCATAGAGCTTTTCCACCAGCCAAATATGCATGTAGTGATAGTCTTTATTCATCATTCTCTATGGTGTGAATTTGCCAGTACATTCAATGTACTGACCCTCTGTGGCTGCAACGTCTCATGTTGCAGGATTATCTTACAACGAGTAAGTGATATGTTAGGGTTACAATTTCTACACTCAACTTTGCCATTGGTGTTGATGGGAATCCACAACCTTGTTACTTCCGCTTTTTTGGATTTGAGGTAATAGTATTTACGTTACTTTTACATGTGATTTACCTCTGTTATAAATCCTCGAGTACTGTGTGTTTCAGCATACCGATCCAGGGATGACACTTAAGCACAGAGACTTCACCCATTTGGGTCGGGTTGCTACACAAAATTGATAGCATCTACTCCCACAAGTGCCTAGAGGCAATATCATGCATTAAAACTACTTTTGACCACATAAATTTGACATGCAAGCTCAAGAACAGGGTCACTTAAGCAGCAAAAATTTGCAATGAATAAAGCATTAGAACAAAAACTAATTGGACCATTGTAGGAGTCACATACCAAAGAACAATCCCCCAAAGCAGTTTTGTGAATGGAGCTTTGAGCTAGGAGATCAAAAATGGCAGCAACATGATCTAGAACTCGTTCTTGAGCTAGTTGGTGATTTTTCTGGGAGGAAGGAGTGTGTGATGGCTGGAATAAGTGGAGGGGAGCCACCATGGGCCCACGAGGCAGGGGGCGCGCCTAGGGGTGGGCGTGCCCTCGATACTCGTGTCCAGGTGCTTCCTCCCCCTGGTGTGTTCTCAGTGCCAGATATTCTCAAATATTCTAGAAAAATCATATTTAATTTTCAGGGAATTTGGAGAACTTTTATTTTTGGGGTATTTTTTATTGCATGGATAATTCAGAGAACAGACAAAAAAAATACTATTTTTGCTTTATATAATATAAATAACTGAAAGTAAAAAGAGGGTACAGAGAGTTTTGTTTTCTAAATTGATCCATCTCATGCTCATCAAAAGGATTCCACTAACAAGGTTGATCAGGTCTAGTTAACAAACTCATTTCGAATAACATGAAAACGGAGAAATTTCGAATAACACTAGGTTACCTCTACGGGGATATGCATGTCCCCAACAATAAGAATGTCATATTTCTTCTTCACAGTAGGAAGAGGAAATTCAAAACCTCCAATAGTAATAGTTGAAATTTTTCCAATAGAATTGATACTGTGGACTTGAGGTTGTTTCCTCGGAAAGTGTACCGTATGCGCATTACCGTTAACATGAAAAGTGGCATTGCCTTTGGTGCAATCAATAACAACCCCTGCAGTATTTAAAAGGGGTCTTCCAAGAATAATAGACATACAATCATCCTCGGGAATATCAAGAATAACAAAGTCCATTAAAATAGTAATGTTTGCAACCACAACAGGCACATCCTCAAAAATACCGACAGGTATAGCAGTTGATTTATCAGTCATTTGCAAAGATATTTCAGTTGGTGTCAACTTATTCTAATCAAGTCTAAGATATAAAGAGAGAGGCATAACATTAACACTGGCTCCAAGATCACATAAAGCAGTTTTAACAAAGTTTCTTTTAATGGAGCATGGTATAGTTGGTACTCCTGGATCTGCAAGTTTCTTTGCTATTCCACCCTTAAAAGTATAATTAGCAAGCATGGTGGAAATTTTAGCTTCTGGAATCTTTCTTTTATTAGTAACTATTTCCTTCATATATTTAGCATAAGGATTCATTTTAAGCATGTCAGTCAAACGCATACGCAAAAAGATAGGTCTAATCATTTTAGCAAAGCGCTCAAAATCCTCATCATCCTATTTCTTGGATGATTTAGGAGGAAAAGGCATGGGTTTCTAAACCCATGGTTCTGTTTCTTTACCATGCTTCCTAGCAACAAAGTCTCCCTTATCATAACGTTGATTCTTTGATTGTGGGTTATCAAGATCAACAGCGGGTTCAATTTCTACATCATTATTATTGCTAGGTTGAGAATCAACATGAACATCATCATTAACATTATCACTAGGTTCATGTTCATTACCAGATT
Organism: Triticum aestivum; assembly: GCF_018294505.1. Classification (NCBI taxonomy): domain Eukaryota; kingdom Viridiplantae; phylum Streptophyta; class Magnoliopsida; order Poales; family Poaceae; genus Triticum; species Triticum aestivum. Next base: position 650,015,841 of record NC_057797.1, read on the forward strand.
GTGTTTCAGCATCAGAGATAGAAATATCATTAGGATCCTCCGGTGTGTCTACAACAGGTTCACTAGAAGCATGCAAAGTCCTATCAATTTTCTTTCTCTTCCTTTTAGAAGGACTAGGTGCATCTATAGTAGTTCCATGAGAATCTTGCTCAATTCTCCTAGGATGGCCCTCAAGATACGAAGGTTCCTGAGTCACTTTACCACCTCTAGTCATAACTCTAATGGCATTATCATTCTTATTGTTTAATTCATTGAGCAAATCATTCTGAGCTTTAAGTACTTGTTCTACATGAGTGGTAACCATAGAAGCATGTTTACTAATAACTTTAAGTTCACCTTTAATACTAGACATATAATCACCCAAGTGTTCAATCATATAAGCATTATGTTTCAATTGTCTACCAATATAGGCATTAAAATTTTCTTGTTTAACAATAAAATTATCAAACTCATCTAAGCATTGGCTAGCAGACTTATTACGAGGAATATCACCTTCATCAAATCTATAGAGAGAATTTACCTTTACTACCTGTGTCGGGTTATTGAGACCGTGTGTTTCTTCAATAGGTGATGAATTAAGACCATGTATTTCTTCAACAAGAGGTAAATTCTTAACATCTTCAACTTTTATACCTTTTTCTTTCATAGAGTTCTTTGCCTCTTTCATATCTTCAGGACTGAGAAATAGAATACCCGTTTTCTTCGGAGTTGGTTCAGGAAGTGTCCAATTATTTTAATTAGTCAACATATTATTCAATAGCATTTCATCTTGATCAACTGTTCTGTCCCTGAGAACACAACCAACACAACTATCCAGGTAATCTCTAGAAGCATCAGTTAGTCCATTATAAAAGATATCAAGTATTTCATTTTTCTTGAGAGGATGATCAGGCAAAGCATTAAGTAATTGGAGAAGCCTCCCCCAAGATTGTGGGAGACTCTCTTCTTCTATTTGCACAAAATTATATATTTCCCTTAAAGAAACTTGTTTCTTATGAGCGGGGAAATATTTAGCAGAGAAGTAGTAAATCATATCTTGGGGACTACACACACTACCAGGATCAAGAGAATAAACCATATCTTAGCATCACCCTTTAATGAGAATGGAAATAATTTAAGGATATAATAGTAGCGAGTTTTCTCATCATTAGTGAACAGGGTAGCTATATCATTTAATTTAGTAAGATGTGCCACAGCAGTTTCAGATTCTTAGCCATAGAAAGGATCAGATTCAACCAAAGTAATTATATCAGTATCAATTGAGAAATCATAATACTTATCAGTAATAAAGATAGGTGAAGTAGCATAAGCAGGATCATATTTCATTCTAGCATTCAGAGATTTTTCTTTCAGCTTAGCTAATAGTTTCTTAAGACCACTTCTATCATTTCAGGTAAGAAAGTCTCTAGCAGTTTCTTCATCCATAACATAACCCTTAGGCACAACAGGAAATTCATATGTAGGGGGAGAATCTTAGTCATCACTTTCATCAATATTATCAGTTTCAATAATTTCATTCTCTCTAGGCCTAGCAAGTTGTTCATCGAGAAATTCACCAAGTGGCACAGTAGTATCAAGCATAGAAGTAGGTTCATCATAAGTATCATGCAAATAAGAAGTGGCATCATCAATGACATGTGACCTATCAAAATCAATAGCATGTGCAGGTGTCACAAGCTTACTCAAAATAGAAAGTGAATCAAGTGCAGAGCTAGATGGCAGTTCCTTACCTCCCCTCGTACTCGAGGGAAAAATCTTGGATCCTTGATCTTTCAAGTTATTCATAATGATAAGAAGATATAAATCCCAAGTGACTCAAAGAATAGAGCTATGCTCCCCGGCAACAGTGCCAGAAAATGTTCTTGATAACCCACAAGTATAGGGGATCGTAACAGTTTTTGAGGGTAGAGTATTCAACCCAAATTTGTTGATTCGACACAAGGGGAGCCAAAGAATATTCTCCAGTATTAGCAGTTGAGTTATCAATTCAACCAGACCTAGAAACTTAATATCTACAGCAAGGTATTTAGTAGCAAAGTAATATGATAGTTGTGGTAATGGTGGCAAAAGGTAACGGTAGCAAATGTAATATTTTTGGGTTTTGTAGTGATTGTAACAGCAGCAACGGAAAAGTAAATAAATGAAGAACAATATATGAAAAGCTCGTAGGCAATGGATCGGTGATGAAGAATTATGCCGGATGCGATCGATCATGCAACAATTATAACATAGGGTGACACAGAACTAGCTCCAGTTCATCAATGTAATGTAGGCATGTATTATGAATATATTCATACGTGCTTATGGAAAAGAACTTGCATGGCATCTTTTGTCCTACCCTCCCGTGGCAGCGGGGTCATATTGGAAACTAAGGGATATTAAGGCCTCCTTTTAATAGAGTACTGAACCAAAGCATTAACACATAGTGAATACATGAACTCCTCAAACTACGGTCATCACCGGTAAGTATCCCGATTATTGTCACTTCGGGGTTAATGGATCATAACACATAATAGGTGACTATAGACTTGCAAGATAGGATTAAGAACTCTCATATATTGATGAAAACATAATAAGTTCAGATCTGAAATCATGGCACTCGGGCCATAGTGACAAGCATTAAGCATAGCAAAGTCATAGTAACATCAATCTGAGAACATAGTGGATACTAGGGATCAAACCCTACTAAAACTAACTCGATTACATGATAAATCTCATCCAACCCATCACCGTCCAGCAAGCCTACGATGGAATTACTCACGCACGGTGGTAAGCATCATGAAATTGGTGATGGAGGAAGGTTGATGATGACGATGGCGACGGATTCCCCTCTCGGGAGCCCCGAACGGACTCCAGATCAGCCCTCCCGTGAGAGTTTAGGGCTTGGCGGCGGCTACGTATCATAAAACGTGATGAATCCTTCTCTCTGATTTTTTCTCCCCGAACACGAATATATGGAGTTGGAGTTGAGGTCGGTGGAGCATCAGGGGGCCCACAAGGCAGGGGCGCGCCCCCACCCTCGTGGACAGGGTGTGGGCCCCCTGACCTAGATCTTTCTTACAGTATTTTTTATATATTCCAAAAATAATCTCCGTTGATTTTTAGGTCATTCCGAGAACTTTTATTTCTGCATAAAATAACACCATGGCAATTCTGCTGACAACAGCGTCAGTCCGGGTTAGTTCCATTCAAATCATGCAAGTTAGAGTCCAAAACAAGGGCAAAAGTATTTGGAAAAGTAGATATGATGGAGACGTATCATCCGCCTATCGAGCAATCGTGCTAGCGGCTCTCTTGAGTTGTGCAACATGAGAGTTTTCCATGGATTCCAAATTTTGTGCTCATTCCTTGGTTGCAAGCCCCATTTATCTATTTGTGTGCCACATATTGCTATTGATATTTTTGTTTCACTTGCGAATTTGTGAATCTCTTTCAACTTTATTGACTCTTGCTAACATATTGCATCAAATTTTTGTGCCACTATCCCCACCAAGCTTCTCCATAAGCCTTATTTGTGCAGGTGTGAGAACTGACAAGATCCGGTACCAATTGTGTTATTTCCTTGATACATTATTGAGTGATCGTTGATCCATCTTCAACATCGGGTAAGGTACATTGGTCTAGTTCTTCTCTTTCTCCCACTCACATTTGCTCGAGTCTTGTGATGGATAGGCAAAGCATTTCATCTCCGATCTACAACAACAACGACGAGTTCGACGCCATGAAAAACAACTTGGACGCCAAGATGGATGCTCAAATGGAGGAGATCAAATCCCTCATCAAGTCCTACAAGCGATCTTCCTCATCTTCGAGAAGATGCTCAAGTGCACACGCATCTGAGCAACCATCTCCGGCAAGGTCACATCGGCATTGACACCACCACCGATGAAAATGTGAACGTCAAGAGCTCAACACCAACCACTGCTCTACGACTTCACCATCTCCCTTGGCATTTTCGCCAAGAGACTTCAAGTCATCTTCGCCTACGGACATTCGACATCTTCGCCCAAAACCACCCCAAGACTACTCTCACGAGAAGCTCCAAAATCTCAAGTCCGTGACTTCCACAAGCTACTATGACCTCGACACCGACTACAAGATTCCTTTCTATGGTAGTCAAGAACCCGAGGACAATGCTTTGGAGGCGAGCGACACGGTGGCGAGCAAGGATGATGCTTCCATCTTTGGAGGCGAGAGTGATGATGTGCCATCTTCGGCCTTCATCCACGGCGACGGTGATGAGATGATCAAGCATGGGATTTTCCCTCCAGTCATGGAGGAGAGCGATGATGTGTCATCTTCGGCCTTCATCCACGGCAACGTCGAAGAGATGGTTGAGTATTTCACCTCGACCACGGCGACGTATGATGACTTGAGTGACTTGTGCCCCACCATATTGAGAGTGAGAGAGAGTTCACCACCAGCCACATATATGATGAGTTGCCCCAATTCCCATGTCAGGAGAGCCACAACCCCCACCACTTGAGTGAGATGAGTGCCTCAACCATATTCGAGTTTGAGTGCACCTACGTTGAGGGAGTGAGTGAGCCACCACATAGAGAGAGCGAGGTAGTTGATAGGGCATGTGAGTCCACTATGATTTCTAACGACTTAACCTCCACTTCTATTGTGTCTTCTCATTTGGTGCTAGGTCCCATATATGATGACGCGTCGATCCTCGATGACTTCATCCTCTCTTTGGAGAAGACGATGGACATGGTGGAATCTGATGCACCCTCACATGGTTTCATCAAGATGATGATATTGACCACCATTTGGTCTTTCCCACCTCACCTACACCACTTGAGTGGAATGAAAAAGGTAACATATGTGATGGTGATGCTCTTGTCCCACTAGTGGACTATCATAACATTGATTGCTTATATGATGTTGATCCCCCTATTGCCATGATTCATGCTAGTATGATTTCCCCATGTGATGATTTACCCATTTATGATGAGTTTGATGATTTCCATGTGGAGTCTATTAGTTGTGATGCCATGTTGCATATGATCACTTGTGATAATTCTCTCGGTCACATAATATTTGACAATCCGCTTGACTTGTCATATTCTATGCATGAGATCAACAATATGTCCAATTTGCAATCTCTTCGTAATAACTATGCAAATGTCATTAAAATAAACCCAAATCTGCACATATGGCATAGATGATCAAGCCCATGGTTATTGGCATTTGTTTTTCTTGTAATGATATTGATATGCTTCCTTTGCATCATTTATCTCATATGCCATGCCATGACTCTTGGGGAACATAGCATGCAATTTCAAAAAAATTCCTACGATCACGCAAGATCTATCAACGAGTGGGGGAGAGTGTGTCCACGTACCCTCGTAGACCGAAAGCGGAAGCATTAGTTTAACATGGTTGATGTAGTCGAACATCTTCTCAATTCAACCGATCAAGTGCCGAACGTACGACACCTCCGAGTTCAGCACACGTTTATCTTGATGACGTCCCTCGAACTCTTGATCCAGCAAAGTGTCGAGGGAGAGTTTCGTCAACATGACAGCGTGATGACGGTGATGGTGAAGTAATCCGCACAGGGCTTCGCCTAAGCACTACGACAATATGACTAGAGGAGTAAACGGTGGAGGGGGCACTGCACAGGGCTGAGAACAATTGATGTCTCTTAGAGGTGCCTGTGGGAGTCCTGGACTAAGGGGTCCTCGGGCGTCCGACCTGTTATCCATGGGCCGGACTGATGGGCTGTGAAGATCGAAGACCATACTCATGTCCGGGTTGGACTCTACTTGGCGTCAAAGGTAAGCTTGGTGACTGAAGATTCCTTCTTATGTAACCGACTCCATGTAAACCCTAGACCCCCTCAGTGTCTATATAAACCGAAGGGGATAGTCCGGAAAGGACACCACATATACTCATTACCATACCAACATAGGCTAGGCTTCTAGGGTTTAGCCATTACGATCTTGTGGTAGATCAACTCTTGTAATACTCATATTCATCAAGATCAATCAAGCAGGAAGTAGGGTATTAACTCCATAGAGAGGGCCCGACCCTGGGTAAACATCGTGTCCCTCGTCTCCTGTTACCATTGATCCTAGTCGCATAGTTCGGGACCCCCTACCCGAGATCTGCCGGTTTTGACACCGACATTGGTGCTTTCATTGAGAGTTCCATTGTGCCGTCGACAGAAGGCTCGATGGCCCATTCGATCATCAGTAATGACGTTGTCCAGGGAGAAACATTCCTCCCCGGACAGATCTTCGTATTCAGCGGATTCGTACTGCGGGCCAACTCGTTTGGCCATCTGGAGCAGATCGACAGCTACGCCCCTGGCCATAAGGTCAGATTCAAAAGCCTGAATTACGTCGCGGACGTCCGTGGAGATTTGATCTTCAACGGATTCGCGACCACGGCAACCGCTCCCCATCGCCTCGATGAACCTGGCTTAAACCTGTCAGCAGGCCGCATCCAGGACATAGCTCCAGTAGCAGCTCTGGCCTTAAATCTGGAGCAGATCAAGTCACCCAAAGATGGGAAGCTCGACCCCATCACGGGGGCTACCGATTCCGCGGCGCTGGAGCCGCACGCTGACTCCACTTCATACGGTATCTGCATCAACGGAACCTCGGACTCGCCTCCGATGTCGAACTCTGAACCCTGCGAGCCCGCGTATACCGAACTTGATCGGTTATCGATCTTCAAGTTCAGTGCCGCGGATATCTTCCAACACTCGCCCATGGGTCACATTCTAAACTCGCTAAAAAACCTATCCCTGGCAGACGACCCATCGCCGAACTATGTTCAGTTTGAACTTTCGGCAGATGATGGAGAATTTTGTTTCCCACCCGCCACCCACTTCGTAGCCACTGTTGAAGACCTAACCAACACGCCTGACCCCCGCTCCTAAGACATCGACGGTGTGGATGACGATGAGGGGCAAGGCCAGAGCTTACTACTCGCTCGACACGGGATGACCACTTCCTGGTATGACGTGTGTATGACAGACACACCTTACGGCGCTCTCGATGATGACAAGGAGGACCCGGTCAAGAATAAACCGCCTAGTACACAGCCCGGACACCTGCACCCTTGGTCACATGGCCCAAGAGAAAACACCGCCAGCACCAGAGAAGACGATACCCTAGACAACAAAGACCCCGTTGAGGTAGAATCCGAGCAGGATGAATAGGAAGGTGGGCAAGACAACTCTGATGAACAGACCACATATGGGGACTCGGAGGACAGCAATTATCTCCCACTCTCCAAGGAAGAGGAGATCCTCGGCAACGAAGATTTTATCATGCCGAAAGAACCTCTTGAGAATGAGCGCTTTAAATGCCGGCTTATAGCCACCGCAAGGAGCCTAAGAAAGAAGCAGTTGCAGCTTCAAGCAAGCCAAGATTTGCTCAATGATAGATGGACCGAGGTCTTGGCCGCCGAAGAATACGTCCTTAGTAGCCCAGTCAAAAGCCACCCTAAGAATAGGTGGATCCTTCAATACGATGGCAGGGCGATGAAACCCATACCACCATCGAACAATGCGGCGGGCCGACCACAGTTCAGTCCAGAAAAAGCAGTAGCCCAAGCAGAGCACAATACCAACCCATCCGGCCGTCAAAACAAAACAGCTCGGGGAATACCCATGATATCAACCAAGACAGGGAGGGTAGAGCAGGACGCACAAGATCGATGTACAGATCATGAAGATATACCCCGGTTGACGATAATGGTCGCCTATTCGGACGCTATAAAGCCGACCATGCCCGGTCCGAGCACCGTAAACGGATCCTGCCGGAGGTGCTTCATAGTGTAGCCCAACATAGAGGAGCTGCACACTCCCTCTGCTTCACTAATGAAGTAATGGAGCACGAATGTCCAGACGCGTTTAAACCCATTAACATCGAATCATATGATGGAACAATAGATCCCGCGGTATGGATGGAGGATTACCTTGTCAGGACCCCGACTCAATGCCACATCGATCTAGCATGTAATACCTCATATCACTTTGTGGCCTCACGCACGGTATTCCCACGGGTGTCGCCTTACCTTTGCCTGGGACCGTTTGCGCATTTTGGCACACGTATATGATGGTGTCGCTAGCATCCATATGATAAAGAGCCCGGGCTGACATGGCTAGTCGTAAACTCAAAGTGGCACTAACTTACAGGGACAGGCATTCATGATCCAGCATCGAACGTGTCGGTTATCAGCGAGTGAATCCAGGCTGTAGCACTGGGCTAACAGGACTCCGGTGAACCGGGCTGTAGCGGGCTAGCAGGACTCCGGTATTCATCGCGTGACATTTCCCCGAAGGGACAGACACAGGATCGAAGAAGGACACATGCCGGCCTGCCTAAGTGTTCCGGAGCAGTAGCAAGCTACCAGGGCTCAGTGGAAGCACTAGGAGACATTTCCCGGTAAGAGAGGCTACTAAGAATAAACAACTAGATAGTCAGATCCCACACATAGCAATACACATTACACGTACGCATAACATGCAAGTATGTGCTGTACAACATGGCATCACAGCATAACTCAACAACTCATATAGATAAAGGCTCAGAAGAGCCATCATAGCAATTATTGCAAACAGGGGTCACAAGACCCATCATACAGAGCATACAAGCAACAAGCGGAAGCATTACATGTCTGGGTACAGACATCTACAAATGAAAAAGGCTAAAGAGCCTGACTATCTACAACATCCGATCAAGATCGTAGCTGAGGTACTAGCTACTAGTCGAAGTCCATGAGAACCCTAGTAAGACCGAAGTCTCCGCTGCAAAAACATAAATAAAGCAACATGAGTACAAAGGTACTCAGCAAGACTTACATCAGATCCTATCATACGTGCATCTGTATCAAGAGGGTAACGTGGGGTTTAGTTGCAGCAAGCCAGCTTCGACTCTGTGGCTATCCTATTCTACGACTACCAGAAACTCTGGAGGTGAAACAACGTACACGAGTCCACTAATCACCACACAATACACTACTACGGATTCATCCCCGTCTCCCTACAAGAAGGCCATCCATAGCACTCACACATGTCTTGAGCATTTTAGGGTATCCACTTCAAGTTGTCTATGTACCATGTAAGCATCCAAGAAGTCCATAACCGCGGACCCGGCTATTCGAATAGATCATGTTAACCCTGCAGGGGTGTACTCCTTCACACACGCTCTCGCCACTTACCGCCATGTACACGTCATGTATCTCGGCAACCTTCAAGCGGAAGCCTGGCGAGGGTGTCGGCCACGACCTGACTAACCACACAAGACTCTAGTCCAGGTTTATCGCCTATTCGGGTTCCATCCGCAAGGAGATCCGGTCGGGGTGTCGCTCACGGCCCCAAACGATGTGAGCAGGGTTCCCGAGCCCACCAACCAGGTGCCACTCGGTACACCGTGCCACGTGTGCCTAGTCTGTCCCAAGCCCACCCTGCCGGGTGCCACCTGGTAGAAAAATAGCACTACCTACAAACACCAGAAACTAGTTGTGACTCCTGGACAGAGATCAAGTCGGTTAATAAGTCGAGAGGGCTTGGAGCGCCCGGAGCCCAATGTGTGGTAGTATCGGGTCATTGGACGACATACATAGAACTCGGTGCTTAAGGACGGTTCCAGTGAGACAACCCACCATGTACTCCTACACGGCCTCTCACCGCTACCTTTACCAAATCGTGTTCACATACTTCACTCTCAGCATCAGAACATATCGTAACACTCCAATTCATTCCCAATGAACCAGACCTGACACAACTCTAAGCAATAGCAGGCATAGCATGGTAGGAACACAACAATGGCTTCAATCAACTCCTACACATGCTAGTGGGTTTCAACTATTTACTGTGGCAATGACAGGTCATGCAGAGGAATGGGTTCAACTACCGCAGCACAAAGTAGCAGAAGAATCGTTGTTGTCCTAATGCAATAACTGAGAGCAGGAGCGAGAGAGTAGGGTTTTATCGAAATGAACAAGGGGGGTTGCTTGCCTGGTAAATCAACAAGGGAGGCACTGCTTCACAGACAGGTACTCTGGAACGTCTCCGGAGTAGGACCTATCGAGAAGGAACGGTGCCGGCAATCAATACACAATCATATGCAACAATATGATGCATGAGCATGGCATGTAGATGTGATGCTGTTTGAGCTAATGCAACTAGTAAACATTTGGTTTGAAGTCCATTTGAACCAAAGGTTCAAATGCATTTCTAAATTAAGTCTCTTATATATGCCCTAATGTGTTTTCCCATATTCAGCATGTATAAGTTGGTTTTTCATGCATGAAACTAGTACAGATGGAAAGGTTGCATTTTTCTGATAATTTTTCAAATATAAATTATTTTAATCTGAGCTACGGTTGAATTTCTATGAATTTTTGAAGTTTAAATCATTTTCTGGATTTTCTGAATTATTTTAAATCCAGAAATCATATTATTGCGTCAGCATGATGTCATTACTATGTCAGCGGTCAACTGGCCTGGTCCGGGTCAAACCTGACGTGTGGGATCCACACGTTAGTGACACTGGGGTTAACCCCGAGTCAAACCCCGGGCTGATTAGCTTTGACTAATCCCTGGGCCCACTGGTCAGCGTCAGTAGGTGGGGATTAGTGCCTAATTGGCAAAACCACGTCAGCCCGCTGGAGTTCTGGCCGGCGGCGACCATTAGCGCGGCGGCGACTCGCCAGACTTGCGCTGCAGGCGGCGTTTGGTCGCGCGAAGACCACCGGGGCGTAGCCCGTCGTCATCCGCAACCAGGGGAGCTGATGGGGGGCTGCGGGGGCGCCGGAGCGAAGCTCGGGGCGGCCGCCGGAGTTCGGGCGCGAGCGGGATCGGGCTGCAGGGCATGGCAGGGGCTGCGGGCGGAGGCGTTGGCCTTCTGGGAGGCTACTGAGCGCGGTGGCCGGTGCAGGCACGGGCTGCGGTGGCTCTGGCCACGACGGCGAGGAGCTGCGGCGGCGATGGCTTCGGCCATGGTGGTAGCGACGGCTACGACACGGGAACGGGGGGGGAGAAGAGGGGTTCGAAGCAAAGGCTCACGGGGAGGTCGATGAGCAGCTCGGTGGTCTCGGGGAGGCGTCGAAGGCGGCGAATCGACCGCGGCGATCTTCGGTGGCCGGCGACGGAATCGGCGATGGTGGCGGCGTTGGAGCGCGTCCAGGACCTCGTGGCTCGGTGAGGAGGTGGAGGGGGTTGTGGCGGAGCTCGGAAGCATGTCGGGGAGGCGAGGGGAGGCCGGTGGCCACGGCAACGGCGAGCGATGGCGGCGGCAGCGCTCGGGTGCGCTCGGGGAAGAGAGAACCAGGGAGGAGGGAGAGCGAGAGGGAGGGGAAAAGGGACCGGGCCGGCTGCGTGGCGTCGTTCCAGGCATCCAGACGAGGAGGGGAGAGGCAGGCAGGCAGGGAGGGAGGTGGCGTGGCCGAGCGCGTGGCCGCGGCCGGCTGTGGCGCGGGCACGCACCTGCTTGGGCGAGGGGGAGAAGACGACAAAGGAGCTGGCGGGCTGGGCCGCCCCCTGGCTGGGCCGGCCTGCTGCTGCTGGGCTGCGCAGGGGAGAGCCCCAGGTAAGCCCCTCCTTCCTTTTATTTCTGTTTTCTAATTTTTTTCTGACATTTGTTTGGTTTAATAAAAATACTAAACCATTTTATTTTATTATGCCAGTTTTTGCAGGAGCTGGATATATTATTCCAGAGCTCTTTTATAAATGGCATAATTTTTGGACCATATTTCATATATATAGAAATATATTTCCAATGCAAATATTTATCGAATTAATCCAAATGGCCAAAATAAATGTCCATGAGCTCCTAAAAATATTGTTTTGATTTTTATCTCTGTCCAATATCTTTAGAGGGCATCATGAGCATTTTCTTGGACCCTTTTGGAGAAATTTTTATTTGGGTCATTTTCAAAAAATGATTCTGAGGGTTCCACCAATCCTCATTTCAAATTTAAATGAAATTTAGATATGATGCACAAATGACTAGCTAGTCTAGGTCATACCAGACTAGGGATGTTACAACCTCCTCCATATTCACATGGCGCGCAGAGATGACCTCCACGCCATTAAATACCTACCTCTCAAGCTTAAAGGGTCAGCTCGGTACTGGCTAAATAGTTTGCCAGAAAATTCTATTGGCAACTGGGAAGATTTGGAAGACACCTTTCGAGACAACTTCCAGGGAACATATGTCCGGCCATTATATGCCGATGACTTAAGTCACATTGTCCAGCAGCCCGGCGAGTCAGCCAGGGAGCTCTGGACCAGGTTCTTAGTCAAAAAGAACCAAATTGTCGACTGTACAGACGCAGAAGGCCTTGCAGCCTTCAGACACAGGGTCCGGGATGAATGGCTAGCGCATCACCTCGGCTAGGAAGGACCCAAAACCATGGCAGCCCTTACCGCTATAATGACCCGCTTCTGCGCGGGAGAAGACAACTGGCTTGCTCGTAAAAGCAATGACGCTAGCGGCCCGGGCACTTCCGAAATCCAAGATGACAACGACAAGCCACGGCGAACCGAACACAACAGTGGCAGTAATATACCCGACACAGCGGTGAACGCCGGATTTCACAATTCGAAGCCCGGTCAACCGAAGAAGTCACTACAGGCAAACCAGGATGGACCATCCACCCTTGATAGGATATTGGACCAACCTTATCAGATTCATGGTCACCCTGATAGGCCAGCTAATCATACCAACCGAAACTGTTGGGTCTTCAAGCAGGCAGGCAAGCTTAACATTGACCATAAGGGGAGGAGGCAACCAGGCGATAAAGACCACGGATCGGCTCGCCAGCAGAATGCCAGGGGCCAGAAACAATTCCCCTCCGATGTTTGACCACTCCCGGAACGCAAGTAGCAGTTAGTCTTCTGCCACCCACGTACTGTACTGGCAAAATTTGCACCACGCGCACATCACTACGCACTCAAGATACCATGGGCATCGGTAGAAGCACAATACAGAGCACCCTACAAGCATTCCCGTAGCATTTTTATATGTTTACCTTATTTTTTTGTATCATCCCTAAAGAACAGGTGACCAGCTGGACAACATCTACAACGGAATCTATCGGAGTTCGGATCCGTATGCTCACCTAAGGGGCTACCTCCGTTAAGGATTCCCCTCCTCGAGGACGAGCGACGCAGACGTGCGACAGGAGGTCCAAAATAACTTTTTGTGGACCACACTCTTTATTCCGAGCCTGTACTATGCCCTCTTTCCTCTGATCCCGACCCCGAGCATGTCAAATAGCCGAGTTCACGGTTTCTTTTTTTATTATATATATATACATAAATTTATCATTGGCACATCGCTCCATTCTCAGTAAGTCTCATCCGAACCAATCTTTCATACACTTTCAACAATCAGCACGACCTTAACGGCTGCTCTGTAGATACACCTCGGCATACCCTGCCAGGGGCTCGGCATGGGAACGAATGAGCTGCCAGTAAAAGTCGAATAGCTCAATAGTATACTCGGCGTCGCATGTTTGGCCTTATATGCATCAGCTCTGAATCATTGTCTTGGGTCAATAGTTGGGTTGCCAAGTGTCGGTGTCAAAACCGGCGGATCTCGGGTAGGGGGTCCCGAACTGTGCGTCTAAGGCGGATGGTAACAGGAGGCAGGGAACACGATGTTTTACCCAGGTTCGGGCCCTCTTTATGGAGGTAAAACCCTACGTCCTGCTTGATTAATATTGATGATATGTATAGTACAAGAGTAGATCTACCACGAGATCAGAGAGGCTAAACCCTAGAAGCTAGCCTATGGTATGATTGTATGTTACTGTTTTGTCCTATGGACTAAAACCCTCCAGTTTGTATAGACACAGGAGAGGGTTAGGGTTACACAAGGTCGGTTACAAAGGAGGAGATATCCATATCCGTACTGCCTAGCTTGCCTTCCACGCCAAGTAGAGTCCCATCCGGACACGGGACGAAGTCTTCAATCTTGTATCTTCATAGTCCATCAGTCCGGCCAAAGGATATAGTTCAGCTCTCCGGAGACCCCCTAATCCAGGACTCCCTCAGTAGCCCCTGAACATGGCTTTCAATGACGATGAGTCCGGCATGCAGTATTGTCTTTGGCATTGCAAGGCGGGTTCCTCCTCCGAACACATCACAGAAGAATTTGAATACAAGGATAGTGTCTGACCCTGCAAAATAAATTCCTCATACCACCGTAGAGAGAATAATATTTCCACAAATCTTAATCTGCTGACACATTTTGGCAACATGACATCATGCCATGGCTCGGTGATTATTCGAACCGTTTTTCTTCAACCAGCTCCACACACAACGTGATGTGGTTTCTTGACACGTCTTGTCAAAGCAGAGATTGTGTTCCCCTAATTACGGGATTCTCATCAATACGATCGTGGGTAACCCAACCGTGTCTAGGACTCCTAGATTATAGGCAAGTCCCAAACGGCTACGGAGAGGACGCTTGATATTCACCCTCTTTATAAAGGGACAAGGCTTTTACTTTTTTCCCTCCCATGCTCAATCGAATCCTTCCCCCGCCTCGAGTTCTAACACCCAAAGCCCAGGTCAGGTGCTTCAGACCTTCAATCATGTCCGGATCTAGCCTTCAAGGCCGGTGGATGCCCTCCTCCGTTACGGAAGAAGACATCAAGAAGTTGAGGGAGGCCAGATACCTGACCGCCGAGGTTTCGCATCGGCTGCCTGCCCGAGGGCAGGTCATCCCTACTCCTGAACCCAACGAAGATGTCGTGTTCATCTCCCACTTCCTCCGAGGACTAGGCCTCACTCTGGATCCCTTCGTTAGGGGGTTGATGTTTTATTACGAGCTAGATTTCCACGATCTAGCCTCGGACTCCTTTCTCCATGGCCAAAGGGTTCCTTTCCAAAGGTGTCCGGATTATGGCAGCGGGAGTGGTTTTACATCACAGCTCCCAGAAGTGCCAAGTGGGTGGCCGCCCCTACTTTCCGCTTGGGCCCTCCACCACAACTAATGTCATGGCTTAGCAGCGAGCTGAGTTGGGCTCCAGCCAAGGACGTGCCTATACTGCAAAGCCGCATTCAAGATCTCATCAACAGAGATTTCAGTCTGGTTACGATGGTGCAAGTCATGCTGGTTCGTCGAGTCCATCCTTGCAAACGCCTGCCCCTCCGCATTTGGGAGTTCAACCCAGAAGGGCCGCGCACCATTCAAAATTTCCTCGGCCCGACGCACGAGGAGATGTACAAATCATTCTTCGGAACCCAAATAGAGTGTCAGGATACTGCCGAGGACGTGGGCCTGAGCAGCAACCGTACCACCGACCAAGTAAGTAATCCTTTAGCCGAACACACCGTCTTTCATTTACCATGATGTCATTCTGAGAAATCACTCTTTGACCAGGACTGGCTAACAAGGGCGAAGATGATTCGGTGTTCGGCCCCCCCTTCCTGAGGGTTTGGAGAATGCGGTACTGGAAAAGATGCTCGAGCTAGCACCTTGCCCGGAGCCCTCAAAGGAAGATAAAGGGGGGAATAATGAGGTCAAAAGCGGGCCCCCATCACTACCAATTCCAACCAAGGGAATGAGCGCCTCTGTGAAGGAGGATAACCAAGGGGAAGAATCTGACCTTCTCTCGCTTCGGGGAAGGAAGAGGACTGCCTCTGAAGATCCGGAAACCAAGGCTTCCAAACGGGAGAAGAAGTCTCCACCAGAGGGTTCTGCCTTGGAGGGTGTTCTTGCTACACAAAGTCCGCGCGAGGATCAGCCGTCCAACGAGCTGTAAGTAATTAAAAAGTTCTTTAATAGTGGAGATATACTACCTTACCTCTGAGGAAAATGACCGAAGCATTTATCTTGCAGTTTGGATCTTAGCCCTTCTCAGCAGAGCTCGTCTTCGGGGGATCTTCTTCCAGAGATGATGGAGAGCGAAATGCCTCCCCCAGACTCCCTCGCTCAAGAAGCGGGCGACCTTGAAGTGTCATCATCGAGGGCCTCTCCGGATCCGGTGAGGCCAGAAGATAATCCTATAGTCACCCGAAGTCACCAGCGTCCGGCTCTTGAAGAGAGCAAACAAAAGAGTTCGGCACTGTCTGGTATACGGTCGGACGTACTGAGGGAGCTGTTGGAGCGAGCGGCCATTTCAAAAGAACACCGTATGTTGACGGGTACAGTGATGGAAAGAATTTCGTCCGCCGAAAGCGGATTGCATGAAGCCTTTATGAGTCTACTGACAGGATTTGTGGTGCGTGAAATGATATATTTTTTGATAGTACCGCACATTTTTAGGTGTGCCCTGTGTAGATAGTAGCCCCTGAGACTCTGGTTGTCGTCGAGAATGGCGGTGAACAGAGGATCGTAGTCCCAAGTAATAACCAAACCGCTTTATGTGCAGGTGATGGGAGCTCCGGTGGCTGGCCGGACTAAAGCGGCAACTGGATGCGGCAGATGCCGACATCGAGCTTGTTAACAAGCGGCTTCACGAGGCACAGGGTAAGTGATGTTTTCTGGTGAATGTCACATAGGAAGAGCAGCGTAACGCCAGTATCTTTAATATGTTGTGACTGCAGATGGAGCTGCCACCGTGGAGACCCTTCGGGCGGAAGTTGCCTGAGCCAAGCAACAAGCAAGAATTAGCAATGCGGCCACTTTAAAGGGGGCAAAGAGTTAAGAGCCAAAAAGGCTGCACATTGCAAGAGCAAAGATAAAATGGCCAAGATGGCTGTTAAGTTAAGAGACACTGCTGACCATTGCCAGTTCCTTGAAGAAGAGAACCGAGTGAAGGCAACGGAGCTCGAAAAGGCCACGATGGCAGCCAAAGACACCCGCTCTTCCATGAGGGCAAAGAAGGAAGAGCTGCGTGAAGCTGGTGATATTGTGGCTGGGAAGCCCTTTTTGCTGCGGAGGAAGTTCGGAGATCCGCGGTATGCCCCTCTGGATCGGTTGTGGAGTTCGGCACATGCATATCTGGATTTGGCTGCGAGTGTTGTCGATGCGGTCGAATACTTCTAAGGTCAAACAGATCGTGAAGTGGACAACCTATTCTGGTCGCAGTTTAACGTTCCAGAGCGTCCGCTTCACTAACTGATCGGCTTGCCGAATGGGCCGAACTCAATAGATTGTCCGGACATGCCATGAGGTCCGTCGTAGATCATCTGTGGCCGGAAAAGCCGAAGCCGAACAACTATTTTAGCTTAGTGCAGCAATTGCTTGGTGCGGTGCCGCGCATCAATGCGATGAAGAGGTCGGCATGCATAGAAGGTTCGCGGATGGCCCTTGCCCGTGTCAAAGCATACTGGGCGGAGATGGATGCTACCACAGTTGTGGCGCAGGGTTCGGCCATAGGCCAAGTGGCTGCCGAGCACTATTTTGAAGAAGTTCTTGAGGGTGCTCGTTTGATAGAGGCCCAGTGCTCGAAGAATATTATGTTTGAGTGACATGTATTCCCATTGTAAAAACAGTCTTTTTATGAAATTTATCAAGGTTGTATTTATACTTTTGCCCGAAAGTAATATGACGCCTCATGTGCGGCCGTTTATGTATACATGTGTATAACCTGAAAGATTGCAGTTGTCGGCTTCAGCCCCCATGCATATCATGCAGGGGTGTTCGCAAAAGACGCGTATTCACACTTAATCCAACGTCTTGGTCCTGATAAGGAGGTGATGGCGCAGCGAACTAGGCAACCGAACTATAATGCTTTAACACTTTCACTTAGCCATAGGAGTTTGACAGTGGGGCTACTATATATCCCCTGGTGGCTCTGCACTCATCCGAATTCGGGGTGCGTACATGCCTGGCCGGGAAATGGCCCTTCATTAAGGCGGAGGAATTCTAACATTCCGATAGGTCATCGAGTGGTTGACCAGTCTCACGCTATATCATGACAGTCAGTTTTCGGCTTTGTCTACTGAGGTGCTCATCCGGATGAATCGGGGCACAATTGCAGTAGTTCTCCTGGTGCCGCCTTAGCCGACAAAGCGCAACGTAAGGCAGCAAAACACTGGAGCCGGGAAAACCCAACATTTGACCAAAGACATGATTCGGAGCTGATGCATATAAGGCCAAACTCGCGACGCCGAACACTCCCTAAGGTATTCGGTCTTTATGGTATAAACCGGGCCTAAACAGTGGCCTTTGTAAGAAGCCCCTGGTGTCCAGGTACATGCATTATTCTGACGTGGCCACATGCCAAGACGTCAGCATCCTTCTCAATTGTACAGAGAATCCGAGGGATGTGTATCAACAAGAGACAGTAAAAAAGGTTTACGCAGGGTCTTAATCTAAAAAGAATCCTTGGAACGGGTCCCTGCTGCACATCTGCCCCTGTGTCTCCGTTGTGCCGTATCCTGGACGTGTGTAGCATGATGGTCATCTGTAAAAGAGAGAAACTTAGGTGAAAAGTTGTCGTGCAAAAAGATAGGTTTAAAGAAACCATGTAGAATTCAAGATGAGTAAAAATTGCCACTTGTCTGCGCGCGTTGAGCCCCTTGTATTTGTAATAGGGGTGTGGCCATCAAATCTATATGAATTACATATAGCTACGCCGGACTCGTCTAACCGTGTCCGTGGTCTTGACGACCTATCAAATGCTTTAGTTGCTGAGGCCGTTTTTAGTGTGCGGCTGCCAAGGCAGTCGCATTCTCTTCGGCGTGCAAGGATCGCTCAATATTTCCATTCACTATAATGATACCGCGTGGGCTGGGCATCTTAAGCGTGAGGGAAGCGTAATGCGGTATTGCATTAAATCAAGCGAAAGCTTCGCGTCCAAGTAGTGCTTGATAGCCACTTTGGAACGGAGCAATGTGGAATGTTAAATTTTCGCTATGGAAGTTATCGGGGAAGCCGAATATAAACTCTAGTAGCAGGGAGCCCGTGAAATGAGCCCCTGGGCTTGGCGTTACTCCTTTAAAGGTAGTATTGTTGTGGGAAATTTTCTTTGGGTCTATCCCCATTTTGTGGATTGTGTCCTGATATATCAGGATTAGACTGCTGCCACCGTCCATCAGGACTCGTGTGAAATGGTATCCGTCAATTATTGGGTCTAATACCAAGGCAGCCCATCCTGCACACCGGATACTTGCTGAGTAATCTCGATGGTCGAAAGTGATCGGTTGAGACGACCAGTGGCAGGACTCCGTGGTGATAGGCCCTTGGGCATATTTCTCTGGGAGTGCCGCTTTGTTTGTCCCCTTGATCACGTGTAACACGTTCACTGTTTTGACTGCTGGTGGAAATTTCTTTTGTTCCCCAGTGTCTTGCTTGAGAGGCCCATCGTCGTCTTCACTTGGTGTATCCTCCCCCTTGTGTACGGCTTGAGCTTGTCGGACTGCTTGAAGACCCAACATTCTCTGTGCGTATGATTTGCAGGTTTATCGGGGGTGCTATGGATCTGACATATTTGGTACAGAATTTTGTTTAGGCTGGACAGTTCATCTCTGGCGCATTTAGAGGGCGGATTTTGCTGACCTGGCCGAGAACTTCTGAATCCGGCGTTTACCGCCGTGCTCTTCGGGTTGTCTTCTTTATTCCGGCGCTTATTATTTTTGCTGCGCCGTGATTTCCCATTTCCATCTCGAACTTCGGATGTACTGGGGTTGCTGGTGCTGCATCTGGCTAGCCAGCTATCCTCACCCGCGCAAAAACGGGTCATGAGGCTTGTTAATGTTGCCATTGTTCTCGACTTTTCTTGGCCGAGGTGTCTGGCAAGCCATTCATCGCGGATGCTATGCTTAAAAGCTGCCAAGGCTTCGGCGTCCGGATAGTCGACTATTTGGTTCTTTTTAGTAAGAAACCTGTTCCAAAGCTTTCGGGCTCACTCTCCGGGCTGTTGAGTTATATGACTCAAATCGTCCGCGTCTGGAGGTCGGACATAAGTCCCTTGAAAATTTTCCCGAAAAGCGTCTTTGAGCTCTTCCTAGCTTCCAATGGAGCTTTCGGGGAGGCTTTTAAGCCAGTGCCGAGCTAGCCCTTTGAGTTTGAGGGGTAAATACTTAATGGCGTGGAGATCATCTCCTCGAGCCATATGGATATGGAGGATATAGTCCTCAATCCAGACCCCAGGGTCTATTGTTCCGTCGTATGCCTCTATGTTTACAGGTTTGAATCCCTCTGGAAATTCATGGTCCAGCACCTCATCGGTGAAACATAGGGGGTGTGCGGCACCCCTGTATCTGGGTGTACCGCATTGCTCGGATGTTTGTTGTGTTGCATCGTCTGCTGGAGCATGCTTGCGTGGTCCATAGATGGATCTGGTTGCGCCGTCCTTTTGATGCGAGCCCTCGCGTGGATCGCGTATTGGCTTATGTGCCGCGTTGTTTGCCGATCTATGGTGGCTGTGAGGTCGTCTATCCGGCCAGATGGCCATTTTTAATTTTTGGTTGCGGGGGATCTAAGGCCTCCTCGTCGAATTCAGGTAGCAACTTCCGCTTCGGGTAGCTCTTGGTGTGGCGATTACCGCCGTACTTCGCTGCTGAGTTGAGTACTTTACTCCATCTGATTCAGAGTGTGTCTTGCGCAGCTTTGAGCCTTTGCTTCTGCTTTTTTAGACTCCTCGCGGTGGCAACGAGCCTTTGATGGGCATTATGTTACTCCGGGTGTCTGTCCGATGTGATGTCGTCTGGACTATTATCTTTGACAGAGTCGGGTTGTTCGGTTTGATTCTCCGTGTGGCCGTGGTCCGGCGATGGTTCACCCTTCTCTAATGCTGGGTCTATATGATCATTGTTTCTGCCGTGGAGTGATTTGGAGCAGCGCTTACGCCGCCGCTTTGACTGCTTCTCGAGGGGACAACTCTTCGTTGCGTCCTTCCGTTCCTCCTCGTCGTCGTCTTTTGGTGTGTCCACCATGTATACGTCATGTGATGAAGTGGGCGTCCAGTGCCCTATGGGCAGTGGTTCCTGTTCGTCTCCTGCCTCGTCGTCCATATCGTCGATGTCTTCGGAGTCAGAGTCGAGCATGTCGGTTAAGTCATCGACAGTGGCTACTAAGTGGGTGGTGGGTGGGCGGCGAATTTCTTCGTCATCCGCATCCCAATCCTTCCGGACATAGTTCGGCCAGGACTCTCCTGACAAGGAGAGAGACTTTAATGAGTTCAGTATGTCGCCAAAGGGCGAGTGCTGAAAGATATCCGCGGAGGTAAACTCCATGATCGGCGCCCAATCGGATTCGATAGGAACGGGTGCAGGCGGTTCGGAGTCCGTGGCCGGAGAAGTATCTAGCAGTTTAACAACACGGCTCTCGTGAAGGGTAAGATCGATATTCGGCTCGATCACCGTTGAGGGTAAGGCCTCCGTGGCGGGGTCTATCCACCCGTCCATGGACGGCGCAACTGGCTCCGAATTGAGGGTCGGAGCGGCTGCAGGTGCGATCTCCTGAACACTGCCCGATGGTAGTGCTAAATCGTACTCATCGTGACCGCGTGACGCACAAGGCAGAGGCTCGAATCCGTCGGAGATCAAGTCTCTGCGGATAACGGCCTGTAGTTTAAGCTTCCAAACCTGACCTGGTGGCCAGGGGCGTAACTTTCGATCTGCTCCAGATGGCCAAGCGAGTTGGCCCGCAGTGCGAAGCCGCCGAATACAAAAAATCTGTCCGGGGAGAAAAGCCTCACCCTGGACTGCATCGCTAGCGATGACCGAAGGAGCCATCAAGCCTAACGACGACAACATAGAGGAACTCTCAATGAAAGCACCAATGTCGGTGTCAAAACCGGCGGATCTCGGGTAGGGGGTCCCGAACTGTGCGTCTAAGGCGGATGGTAACAGGAGGCAGGGAACACGATGTTTTACCCAGGTTCGGGCCCTCTTGATGGAGGTAAAACCCTACGTCCTGCTTGATTAATATTGATGATATGGATAGTACAAGAGTAGATATACCACGAGATCAGAGAGGCTAAACCCTAGAAGCTAGCATATGGTATGATTGTATGTTATTGTTTTATCCTACAGACTAAAACCCTCCGGTTTATATAGACACTGGAGAGGGTTAGGGTTACACAAGGTCGGTTACAAAGGAGGAGATATCCATATCCGTACTGCCTAGCTTTCCTTCCACGCCAAGTAGACTCCCATCCGGACACGGGACGAAGTCTTCAATCTTGTATCTTCATAGTCCATCAGTCCGGCCAAAGGATATAGTCCGGCTGTCCGGAGACCCCCTTATCCAGGACTCCCTCAGCCAGCTCCTGTGTTTGCTACCCTACGTTCCGCTCTATCGGCCAGGGTAGTAAAGGGAGAACTACTGTGATTGTACCCTGGCCTAGAGCGGATGAGCACCTCAGTAGAGAAAGCGAAAAACTGACTGTCATGATGCGGCAAGAGCTGGTCAACCACTTGACAACTTATTGGAATCTTTAGCGATTCTCCATGTAACACGAGGGATATTTTTCAGATCAGATATGTAAGGCACCACACGCCGCATACACACCAGGGGCTATGTCATAGCCCCACCATAAAACTCCTATGGTTAAGTGAAAGTGTTAACACCTTATAGTCTGATTGCCTGGTTCGCCGCATTATCACCTCCTTCATGGACCAAGACGTTGGATAAAGAGTGATTAAATGCTTTACCGAACACCCCCGTACTTCCTACGAGGGGGCTGAAGCCGACGACTAGAAAACTTTCAGATTATATTAAAACGACCGCATAGGAGGAATTCAAGCTTTTCAAGCAAAACATAAATAGATTAACTATAAAGTTGTCTTTTACAATCATCGTACACCTCACTCGAACATTATGTTTTTCGAGCATTGACTCTCTATCAAGCGGGCAGCCTCCAGGACGTCTTCAAAATAACTCTCCGATTCGGGACAGTCCCTGCCTTTAGGCGGACCCTTCGTGGTGACGTCAATGGCCTTCATTTTTCCCCAGAATGTCTTGACTCGGGCAAGGGCCATCCGTGCACCTTCAATACATGTCAATTGCTTCGCAGCATCGATTCACAGCACAACGTCGACAAGCTTCTGCACCAAACCGAAATAGCTACTCGGCGCAGGCTCGGTCGGCCACAGCTGGATTATAACATCCTTCATGGCAGCGCCAGATACCCTATGAAGTTTGGACCATTGGGACATCTGTTCATTGAGCAGCAGCGGGCGCTTCGACGCACCGAACTATGACCAAAAAAGCTTCTCCGTTGCATATCCATCTCGCGCTTGGTAATAACACGCTGCATCGAAAGAACTCTTCGGCAAGTCCAAATACTCATCCGAAGAACTCCACACTTGGTTCAGCTGAGCATAGTCCAGGTCGCCGAACTTAGTCTGCAGCAGAAAAGGCTTCCAGTGACAATCTCTTTCGCTTGCCGAACCTCCTCACGGAGTGCTCTGGACTCTGATCACGCTTCTCTTGGCTCCTGTCGGGCCTTGTCTAGTTCAGCCATTAAGGCTTTATTCACCTTCTCAAGAAATTCGCTGCGGCCCGTAGCATTCTCCAAAGCGAGTGTCATCGTGGATACCTTCTCCTCTCCCTGGCATCACGCACCTTGTTCGTCCTTCAGTTCAACTGACGCCCCTTCAGTAGCAGCATCACTAAGACGGGCCCGCTCCTTGGCCAGGACTAGCTCCGTCTGAAGAGTCTCCACGGCGGCAGCACCATCTGCATTTCATGCACATTTCATACAAAGCTCTTTCCCGTGTCAAGCACACTGATGTAAAGAATGCTCGAAATACATACCTTGCGAGTCGTCCGGCCCTCCTCTGCTAGCTTCAGCCTCATGCTGTTGGCCTCGCCTTGAGAGTAGCACAGTCAGGGAACGCAACAGGTGCAAATTTGTTAGGGAGAGCTGGAAATAATTGTTCGCTTGAGTGGACTCATCAGAAGTTGCTTGACTGCCAGTCTTCTAAGGAAGTACTAATACAGGAGGTACTGAAGCTGCTGGAGGGAATCTTGTCTGTCTCATGTGGTTATGGTGATCAAAACATAACAAAGCTAACCATGGTGTGACTCGATTGGAGTTGCGCGCGTTCAAAGTGAAACTCAGTTACATCGTAGGCAAATGAAAGCTTTCTCGGCCACAAAAGTGTTATCACTTCTGTCAGGGAACAGAAGTGGTCGCTTTCACCTGCATATTACATTATGCACAAAGACTCTACATACTACGGATCGTCTATTTTCCGGATACATCAGGACCATCATTCATTACAAAGGTGTCGCAAAAGGGCATGCACCAATATTATTTTTGCACTAGCGCGTTCGTGCCATGCTGCTGGGCGGATACATGCGCAAGTCACCCATGTCTGCCTTTTCCAACGCTGCGGCCGACTCTCTCGTCTGCATCGGCTTACAACATCCCGGCCGACTTTTATGTCCGTGTCGGCTTACAACATCACGGCCGGCTCTCCCGTCCGCACCGGCTTGCAATGCCGCGGCCGACTCATCTGTCTGCTACTGCGACCGACTCGCCCGTGATTATTCTCAGCTTTGCCATGGTGATCACCAACTCCGTGGCGGATATTTCCTGGTTTACATATCAGGTGAAATCCATCCATTATATTTTCATACTATATTGCTTTCTTTAAAAGAGCAATTACTCTGGCTTGCAAGTTCTTTAATGCAGGACAAGTTGTCTATTGCAATAGGGATTGTTGTATTACTGAGCTGTTAAATGACTCATACCGGTTTACATCACGATCAAATATGGAGAATCTCAAGCCAACTCCCCGAGTCGTCTTAAGACACGGGGGCTACAATGACATGACTCGACAAAATTGGCCAGTATAAATAATCCAGAACTCCGGTCATTGGAGGGAAAAAATAACCCGGCCCCGAAGACTACTGCTATATTGATAAAGAATTTAAAGGCCGTCAGAAAATTTCTGGTTCAAAATGAAGAATGTTGGTTTAAAATCTGGCTCTAGGTAAACCTGTCTCCGACAAAGCTTTGAAGCTCTCAATATCCGGTTTGAAATTCTGGTTTAAAAAGAATTCATCTCTCGCAAGTTCGAGTTTTTAGGAAAAATTACAGGACCAAAGAGAGTTTGTTGCACATCACAACTCAAACATAGGCACCCGGCGAGCACAGCTCATAAATATATCACTTGGGGGCTTTCGGCTTATTGAGCTAAGCTATGATTACCCTTTGATCCGGCTCATAGCCTCAGTTATAGGTCATTTGGGGGCTTCCTGTTCAAACATAGGTCGTATTCGAACCAAAGAGAACATAGATGTCGGTACCCTATTGATCGGCGCAATGCCAAACTCACTAGGGGGCTTCTTGATCGTATTCGAATCATAGCATAACCCCTTTCGGGTCCGACTTGGATCCTATTCGAATCAGGGTCGTTAAAAACCTATCAAGGTCATTTGGGCGCTTCCTGTTCAAACATAGGTCATATTCAAACCAAAGAGAACATAGTTGTCGGTACCTTCTTGATCAGCGCAACGCCAAAGGCACTGGGGGCTACATGATCGTATTCGAATCCTAGCTTAACCCCTTTGGTCCAGTTTACTGATCATATTCGAATCAGAAGCCTCAAATTCTTCTTTCTATTTTGCTTAAGTTTTTTGAAAATAGTCTTTTGGGTTTGTCTTGAGACTTTTTGTTCATATCTGAGGCGTATATGTGGTTTTGATTAACCCAGCTTGTCTTTGGATGATAAGTCACCATATATGACAATCATAAACATTTGGAAGCTTTTAGCTTCTAAATATTGGGTTATCACCCTTACTGCACAGGTATCCTAAACTGGCAGTATGATTCAATATCACAGGAACCGGTTTTTCAAACCGGGTTATATTATTCAAATCTTTAATAGCCATCATGGCTGGATTTTTATTATGGTTATCAATAACCAATATTATGATTGAGGTTTTCAAAGTTGCTTCAGCACAATGGATATTATTTTATCAATGGATATAATTTATTCTACAACGGAAGGAATAGTCCCGAGTCGCTGCAGGCTTACAACCCGACACTTGGGGGCTACATTATTCAAGTTGAGATTACATCAAATATGCAAGTCCCATGTCACTGCCAGCATGCACCATGGCACTTGGGGGCTAATGCAAAGTCATTTTAACTGGCCTTTTTGAAGACCCGACTCATCACATTGTAATGAGCCGGCCTGTGGGGGCTACCAATTGCTCCTGTCAACAATTCAAGGTACACAAGTTTTATTCCATTATATTGAAGGGTCCACTACTCAGTTGGTAAAGCACAAAGCTCTTAACCTTGTGGACGTGGGTTCAAGCCCCATGATGGGGGTTACATCATATGATGTTCTTTTCAAAGAAGTATATATAAAGTCCTAGCTCAATATTATCTTACTGAGTCGGCCCTTGGGGGCTACACATTGTTGTTCAAGTCTATATGATCATATTTATAAAGTCCCTGCTCATTTTTCAATAATGAACCGACCCTTGGGGGCTACACTGGTTGAAGTGTTTGAGTATAAGGCAATTTCAAGTCCCAGGTTGCTACAAGCATGACAACCTGGCACTTGGGGGCTACATATATGGAGTATTCAGTCTTTACTAGTGACTAAGATGAACAACATGGATTTCTTCAAAGTGGCAGTATTTATATTGAAGCGAGTCTTAAGTCATCACTTTGTTTCTGCTCAAGACTTGGGGGCTACAGGTAATATGGATATAAGGGAGAAAAATCTTCAAATTCTCAGTTTTGAGTAAACCAGATTGACCTGGCGTCACCAATAACCATGACCCGGTGTCGGCAACAATTATAACCTGGTGCTATCAATATTTAAAAATAGGATATTTTGGCAATGATAAATCGGCAAGTTCTACAAGCTGGCTGAAAGTCAGATGAGTATTTCAAAACCAATATTTTTTAAAGCTGGCGCTTTGGATGCCGATTCAAGTGGATTATTTCTTACAATATTTCTCTACAAGAGACAAATGTCAGCAAGTTGACTCCGAAGCTGGCCTATTGACCCGGATTTCTCAAAAGAAGTATCTGGATTTTTTTACATTGACAAAGTCGAAATATATCTTCTAAGGGATATTTTCTATGAGATCATGGACATGTAGATATCAATAAGGAAATGGCAAGGACTTAACGATGATCAGGTGCCGGCTTATAAGAATTTTTTAACCCAGAGCAGAACCTGTCAAATTTGTTCTTGTGTTTATTTTGCAGGATAAGTTTAACATGGATAATTCCAAATTAAACTGGGGGCTAATGTCGGGGATATAGCCCGTGGTATGACCCAGCCGGAAGCATGACCCGGCCGGACTTGGCGACTCACTAGTAACCCGCCCTAACTTGGCGACTCACGAAGTGACCCGCCCGGATCTCTCCACTCACTGATGACCCGGCTGGGCCTGGTGACTCATTGGTAACCCGGCAGGCGGGTCATAGGAGCAACAAGACCCGGTGGCCCAACGGGAGGTTCATGGAAGGCCGGCTCTTATTATGGTGGGCCGGCTTAAGATGAAAGGAATAAGGAATATTCTCCTACAAAGGAAGCAAGACTAGGACTCCACTTGTAATAGAGTAATCCTAATCCTAATAGGACTAGTCATGTAAGTCGCCCCTTCAACATATATAAGGAGGGGCAGCGCACCCCAAGAGGGACAAGTTTTACAAGTTTGACAATTTAGACAGATTAGGGTTAGACAAACAAGTCTATAGCTCTCGAGATAGAGCACCCTTGTAATCGTGATCATCATCATCATCAATATCAATGAAGCAGGATGTAGGCTTTTATCTCCACCGTGAGGGGCCGAACCTGGGTAAAACCTCGCGTCTCTCGTCCCACTCAACCCCTCTCAAGCTATCACATAGATGCGTTGGCCTCATGACTAAGTCCTTTCAACAAGGACATCTGTCGTGACAATTCCACGATAGTTGGCGCCCACCGTGGGGCCCACGCACAGTGGTGCTGAGCTCTTGGGGGGATCTCTCCCAGGGATCTAGAAGTTTGCAATTTTTTAGATGAGCCAGTTTTGAAGGGCTTTGCATCAACTTCAAGGTCATCAGTCAAGATTGGAGATCTATGAGATTTAAAGGTCAAGAACAATTAGGGTTACAACTTGTCTACTGATACGTCTCCGTCGTATCTACTTTTTCCAAACACTTTTGCCCTTGTTTTGGACTCTAACTTGTATGATTTGAATGGAACTAACCCGGACTGACGTTGTTTTCAGCAGTACTGCCATGATGTTGTTTTATGTGCAGAAAACAAAAGTTCTCGGAATGACCTGAAACTCCACGGAATATCTTACAATAAATAATAAAAAATCATCGCCAAAGATGAAGACCAGGGGGCCCACAGCCTGTCCATGAGGGTGGGGCCCCCCCTAGGGCGTGCCCCCCTACCTCGTGGGGCCCCTGGAGACCTCCCGACTCCAACTCCAACTCTATATATCTGCTTTCGAGGAGAAAAAAAGAGGAGAAAAGAATTCATCGCCTTTTATGATACGAAGCCGCCGCCAAGCCCTAAAACCTCTTGGGAGGGCTGATCTGGAGTCCGTTCGGGGCTCTGGAGAGGGGGATTCATCGCCGTTGTCATCATCAACCATCCTCCATCACCAATTTCATGATGCTCACCGCCGTGCGTGAGTAATTCCATCGTAGGCTTGCTGGACGCTAATGGGTTGGATGAGATTTATCATGTAATCGAGTTAGTTTTGCTAGGGTTTCATCCCTAGTGTCCACTATGTTCTGAGATTGATGTTGCTATGGATTTGCTATGCTTAATGCTTGTCAGTAGGGCCCGAGTGCCATGATTTCAGATCTGAACCTATTATGTTTTTATCAATATATGAGAGTTCTTGATCCTATCTTGCAAGTCTATAGTCACCTATTATGTGCTATGATCCGTTAACCCCGAAGTGACAATAATCGGGATACTTACCGGTGATGACCGTAGTTTGAGGAGTTCATGTATTCAGTATGTGCTAATGCTTTGTTCCGGTTCTCTATTAAAAGGAGGCCTTAATATCCCTTATTTTCCATTAGGACCCCACTGCCACGGGAGGTTAGGACAAAAGATGCCATGCAAGTTCTTTTCCATAAGCACGTATGCCTATATTCGGAATACATGCCTACATTACATTGATGAATTGGAGCTAGTTCTGTGTCACCCTATGTTATGACTATTACATGATGAAACCACATCCGACGTAATTATCCATCACTGATCCGATGCCTACGAGCTTTCCATATATTTGTATACGCTTATTTACTTTCCCGTTGCTATTGTTACAATCACTACAAAATACGAAAAACATTACTTTGCTTTCGTTACACTTTTGTTACCGTTACCATCACGATCATATTACTTTGCTACTAAACACTTTGCTGCAGATACTAAGTTTCCAGGTGTTGTTGAATTGACAACTCAGCTGCTAATACTTGAGAATATTCTTTGGCTCCCCTTGTGTCGAATCAATAAATTTGGGTTGAATACTCTACCCTCGAAAGCTGTTGTGATCCCCTATACTTGTGGGTTATCAAGACTAATTTCTGGTGCCGTTGCCGAGGAGCATAGCTCTATTCTTTGAGTCACTTGGGATTTATATATGCTGGACACTATGAAGAACTTGAAAGACGCTAAGACAACAATTTATCCCTCCACTACGAGCGGAGGTAAGGAACTGTCATCTAGCTCTGCACTTGATTCACCTTCTGTTATGAGTAAGCTTGCGACACCTAAACCTGCTTCTGCTATTCATTCTGATATGTCGCATGTGATTGATGATGCTACTTCTGCTATACATGATACTTATGATGAAACTACTTCTATGCTTGATACTACTGTGCCACTTGGTGATTTTCTTGAGGAACGACTTGCTAGGGCTAGAGAGATTGAAAATATTGAATCTGATTATGATGATGAAAGTGATGATGAAGAATCACTTGTTATTCCTGAGGGTTATTTATTTGATCAAGAAGCTTCTTTAGCTATTTTAGCTTGCAAAGATAGATATGAACTCAAAAGGTTATTAGCTAAATGGAATAAGCAATCTCTAAATGCTAGGATGAAACCTGACCCTGGTTTTGCTACTTCACCTATCTGTGTTACTGATAAGGATTATGAATTCTCTGTTGATCCTGATATAATTACTTTAGTTGAATCTGATCCCTTTCATGGCTATGAATCTGAAACTGTTGTGGCACGTCTTACTAAATTAAATCATATAGCCACCCTGTTCACTAATCATGAGAACGCTACTTTTATATCCTTAAAATATTTCCGTTCTCATTAAAGGGTGATGCTAAGATATGGTTTAATTCTCTTGATCCTGGTTGTGTCCGTAGTCCCCAGGATATGATTTACTACTTCTCTGCTAAATATTTCCCTGCTCATAAGAAACAAGTTGCTTTAAAGGAAATATACAACTTTGTGCAAATTAAAGAAGAGAGTCTCCCACAAGCTTGGGGGAGGCTTCTCAAGTTACTTAATGCTTTGCCTGATCATCCTCTTAAGAAAAATGAAATACTTGGTATCTTTTATAATGGACTAACCGATGCTTCCAGAGATTACCTGGATAGTTGTGCTGGTTCTCTTTTCAGGGAAAGAACACCAGATGAAGCTGAAATATTATTGAATAATATGTTGACAAATGAAAATAATTGGGCACCTCCTGAGCCAGCTCCTTCTCCAATTAATGATCCTATTCCTAAACCAACTCCGAAGAAGAGAGGTGTTCTATTTCTCAGTCCCGAAGATATGCAAGAGGCAAAGAAATCTATGAAAGAAAAAGGTATTAAAGCTGAAGATGTTAAGAATTTACCTCCTATTGAAGAAATACATGGTCTTAATTTACCGCCTATTGAAGAAACATATGATCTTAATCCTTTATTTATTGAAGAACCTCCAGACCTCGATAACCCGACATAGGTAGTAAAGGTAAATTCTCTCTATAGATATGATAAAGCTGAAATCCCTCCTGCTAAAATTGCTAGTCAATGCTTGGATGAGTTTGATAATTTTATGTTTAAGCAAGAAGACTTCAATGCTTATTTTGGTAGACAATTAAAACAAGATGCTGATATGATTAAATATTTGGGTGATTATATGGCTAATATTAGAGGTGAACTTAAACTTGTTAGCAAACATGCTTCTATGGTTACCACTCAAGTAGAACAAGTACTTAAAGCTCAAAAGGAATTGCTCAATGAGATGAATAGTAAGAAAAAATAATTATGATGTTAAAGTGGCTACTAGAACTGGTAGAATGACTCAGGAACCTTTGTATCCTGAAGGCCACCCTAAGAGAATTGAGCAAGATTCTCAAAGAAATAATATTGATGCACCTAGTTCTTCTAAAAGGAAGAAAAAGAAAAATGATAGAACTGTGCAAACTTCTAGTGAACCTATTGCTGAACCACCTGATAATCCAAATGGTATATCTATGTCTGATGCCGAAACACAATATAGCAATGAACATGAACCTAATGAAAATGTTAATGATGATGTTCATAATGATGCTCAACCTAGTAATGATAATGATGTAGAAATTGAACCTGCTGTTGATCTTGATAACCCACAATCATAGAATCAACTTTATGATAAGGAAGACTTCGTTGCTAGGAAACATGGTAAAGAAAGAGAGCCTTGGGTTCAGAAACCCATGCCTTTTCCTCCAAAACCATCCAAGAAAAAGGATGATGAGGATTTTGAGCGCTTTGCTGAAATGATTAGACCTATCTTTTTGCGTAAGCGATTGACTGATATGCTCAAAATGAATCCTTATGCTAAGTACATGAAAGATATTGTTACAAATAAAAGAAAGGTACCAGAAGATGAAATTTCCACCATGCTTGCTAATTATACTTTTAAGGGTGGAATACCAAAGAAACTTGGAGATCCAGGAGTACCTACTAAACCATGCTCCATTAAAAGAAACTATGTTAAAACTTCTTTATGTGATCTTGGAGC
Source organism: Triticum aestivum (assembly GCF_018294505.1). NCBI lineage: Eukaryota > Viridiplantae > Streptophyta > Magnoliopsida > Poales > Poaceae > Triticum > Triticum aestivum. Next base: position 650,047,645 of record NC_057797.1, read on the forward strand.
CGGTGTTAGTGTTATGCCTCTCTCTTTATATCGTAGACTTGACTTGAATAAGTTGACACCTACTGAAATATCTTTGCAAATGGCTGATAAATCAACTGCTATACATGTCGGTATTTGTGAGGATGTGTGTCGGTGTCAAAACCGGCGGATCTCGGGTAGGAGGTCCCGAACTGTGTGTCTAGGCCGGATGGTAACAGGAGGCAAGGGACACGAAGTTTTGCCCAGGTTTGGGCCCTCTTGATGGAGGTAAAACCCTACGTCCTGCTTGATTAATATTGATGATATGGGTAGTACAAGAGTAGATCTACCACAATATCGGAGAGGCTAAACCCTAGAAGCTAGCCTATGGTATGATTGTTGTTCTATATGTTGTCCTACGGACTAAAACCCTCCCATTTATATAGACACCGGAGAGGGTTAGGTTTACACAAAGTCGGTTACAATGGTAGGAGATCTACATATCCGTATCGCCAAGCTTGCCTTCCACGCCAAGGAAAGTCCCTTCCGGACACGGGACAAAGTCTTCAATCTTGTATCTTCATAGTCCAGGAGTCCGGCTGAAGGTATAGTCCGGCCATCCGAACACCCCCTAATCCAGGACTCCCTCAGTAGCCCCTGAACCAGGCTTCAATGACGACGAGTCCGGCGCGCAGATTGTCTTCGGCATTGCAAGGCGGGTTCCTCCTCCAAGTACTTCATAGAAGATTTTGAACACAAAGATAGTGTCCAGCTCTGCAAAATAAGTTTCCACATATTGCCATAGAGAGAATAATATTTACACAAATCAAATCTGCTGACGTATTCCGTAGTGTGACGCACCACGGCCAATCCTTTATTCGAATCATTTTATTATCCCACCTCAGCATGTCACGCGAGGCGGTTTCCTTGGCACATCTCGTCGAAGCAGAGATCGTGTCCCCTTATTCCGGGATTCTCATCAATACAGGCGTGGGTAACCCAACCGTGCCATTGATTACGGCGCTTGGTGATAAGCGAGTTTTACCAGGCTGGTGGGGACACGTAGTTGCGTCCACCCATATAAGGGGATAAGGATCCACCTTTTCACCTACGCATTCTTCCTCCTTTGCCTATCCATTCTTGCGCACTCGAGCTCCAGTGCCCAAGTCTGCACTCCCCACCTCAACCTTCTCCAGCCATGTCCAGAACGGGAGGCAAGTGGATGGTCTCCTCCGTTACGGAGGGACACATCAAAAGACTAAGGAAGGCCGGATACTTGTCTAACGACATTGCGCACCGGCTTCCTGAAGAGGGGCAGCTCATCCCCACCCCTAGGCCCCATGAGAGGGTGGTGTTCCTCCCCCATTTCCTCCGCGGACTGGGCTTCCCTCTCCACCCATTTGTCCGGGGGCTCATGTTCTACTATGGCCTGGATTTCCACCATCTAGCCCCGAACTTTGTCCTCAACATCTCGGCGTTTATGGCCGTGTGCGAGGCTTTCCTCCGCATCCGCCACCATTTTGGCCTATGGCTCAAGACTTTCAATGTCAAGCCGAAGGTGGTGCACGGCAACCAGGTGGAGTGCGGAGGCGCCATGGTGGGCAAGATGCCCAACGTCTTATGGCTCAAGGGCTCCTTTGTGGAGACCCTGAAGGGGTGGCAATCGGGGTGGTTTTACATCACCGAGCCGCACGACCCTGAATGGGCCGCAGCCCACGAGTTCTGATCCAGACCCCCTACGCGGCTCACCTCCTGGAAGGAGATGGGCCTATCGTGGGATAAAAAAGGAGAGCTGACCGGACTCCAAACATGTGTCCAAACCCTGGTGGACAAGAAGCTCAAACTTGTCAACATAGTCCAGGTTATGCTTATCCGCCGGATCCTCCCGTGTCAACAACGGACTTTCAACCTGTGGGAGTTCGACCCGGTGCGGCACCAAACTCTGAGCAGGCTCTTCGACACGACGTATGAAGATGCCTGGAAGGTGCTTTTCAAGGGCGCCGAGGCCCCCGCATCCGCTACCGAGGATCGCGGATTTAGTACGCAGCGTCACGCTCATGCGGTAAGCTGTTTTTACCTTTAACAGGGTATCAGTTTTTCATAGTTTGACTCCATGCGAGATCTAAGCTCCCTTACCCTTGAGAGGATTGGCAGGAGACGTCCGGAAAGATCAACTGTCTGGCTCCTTTGCCCGAAGGCCCAGTGGACGCTCGTTTGGCGAAGCTGCTGGTCCCGGCACCCTATGTGGTGCCGGAGAAGAAGGCCAAGAAGAAGGCCACGGGGACTCGAAAGAGTGCCCGGCGCCAGGAGGTGTCAGATTCATCATCCGACGACTCCAAGACGCACTCCTACCATGAAGACGAGTAGGAGGAAGTAGAGACCTCTCCCCCTCCAGCGGGGGAAGGGAAGAAAAGGAAGGCCGCCCCAACTGTGGAGGCCGAAGGGTCCAAGAAGGGGAAAACCCTTCCTCCGGACTGCTCCACCAACGCCGACGGCGGCGAAGAGGAGTGGCCGCTCAGGGCGAAGCCCCTGGCGAAATCATAAGTATCCACATACCAGAGTAATTCATAGTATTCCTTTATTGCATAGCTTTCCCTTATGTCGAATATGTTTATGCAGCCACCCAAAGACCGGCTCGATGCGTCGTCGAGAAGTTCACTGGACTCGTCGGATGTGAATTCGCTTCCGATGGCTACCTCCCCCCACCCTACGGACGACGCCGAAGTATTGTCCCAACAGGTTCCAAGCCGGGAGGAGGTGGTCCTGGAGGTGCCGCAAGGCGACCTCCCGGACTCCAGGAATAAAGGGGACAAAACCCCCTAGGGCTCCAAGTCCGGCCCTAGGCCGGACACCGCTCCGGAACCTTCAAAGGTTCGAGAGTCTCGCAGGCGACCTCCTTCCAAGAGGAGCAATTCCACCATGCCGGTGACCCCCGTCCAACCGAAGGCGCCGGACAATCTGTTGGAGGTGCTCAAAGGCGCCTCCATCGACGAGGAGCACCGCACCATTATGAGTGCGGTGGTCCAGAAGGTTCAGTCCGCCAAGAGCGGACTGACTGAAGCTTGTACTAGCCTTTTAACAGGCTTTGAGGTAAGTAAAGAATGTGTAGATAATATTACCGCGTAGACAGTAGCCCCTGATGCTCTGTTTGGCGTTCGGGAAGAAAAGCCGAATAGAGGATCAAATAAAATTCGCAGGAGTCTAACAAAAAGGAGTCAATATGTGTATGCAGGCTTCTCTGCTGGCGTCCGCCGCACTGACTGCAGAAGTGGACACACTAAAGCAGAACCTCGAGCAGTCCGAGCAAGAGCTTGGGCGTGCCAAGAAGCAGCTCGAGGACAAGGAAGGTAAGAAATACCTTGTTTAAATATATATATATATATATAAAAGGTGCAATTGCAAAAAATGACAGGATTATCGTGGCTATTGTAGGGGCCACGTCTGCGGTGGCGACCCTTAAGCAAGCACTTCTCGAGGTCGAGAAGAGGGCGGTCACGGAGCGCACCGAGCGGGAGAAGTATGAGGCCGAGGTTGGCAAGGTGCGGCAGGAGCTCCAGGATCTCATGGAAAAACATGAGAGTTTGGAGCTTGACTCAAAGACGCGAGCGTCCGAGCTCGCGGTGGCTATTGAAAATGCCAAGTCTGCCAAGGCCGAATCCCAGAAGACCCTCTAGGAGTTGGATGAGGTGAAAAAGATAGCGGCAGGTAAGGCATTCTTTATGCAAAGCAAACACGTAAATGTAAGTTACTTGTCACTTACCCGAATCCGGAGCTCTCCAGGAGCATTCGCAGATCTTCCCGTAGCGTGTATGATGCCGCCGCATTCTATCGAGCCGAGGAAGGCAGCTCGACAAAGAAGGTGTTCTGGTCTCAGTATGCTGAGGCCAGACACCCCGTGCCCCTAAGCGACCAGCTGAAGCAACTGGTCGAGCTCCACAAGGCGGCCGAACAGGCCATGAAGGGCCTCATAGTTCGGCTGTGGCCTAGAGAGGCTCTGCCTGGGAGCTATTTCGGGCTGGTGCGGCGGCTGATGGGGGCCTGTCCAAGGCTCAAAGTCATCAAGCGCTCCGTCTGCATTGAAGGCGCCCGTAGGGCGCTTGCCCGTGCTAAGGTGCACTGGGGCAAGCTGGATGCTGAGAAGCTTATGAAGGACGGGCCACCGCCGGGGAAGGAGCATCGCGAGCCCGAGAATTATTATAAGGATGTTCTGAAGGGTGCCTGCCTTATGGGGGATGAATGTTCCAGGGATGTAATTTTTGAGTAAAACTCACTCGTTTTGTCCTGTGCGCTGAAAACTTGTTCATATGCGCTAAGCAATGCTGTAGGAATTTAAAATATTACCTTCTGTGCGGCTGTTTATCAATTCTGAGAGATGGCGAGTCGCCGGCTTCTGCCCCCGTGCCGCTAGTGCTGGGGTGTTCGGGGATAAACCTGAGCGCTCTTTTTCCCATGTTTGGGTCCTTCGAGGGAGGCGCTCAGCCCAATGAACAAGGCAATCGGACTATAATGCGTGAACACTCTCACTTAGCCATAGAATTCTATAATTTTAAATTTCGGTGAAGCCCCTGGTATTCAGAAGACCGATTTCGGGGCGCTATCCACGCCTTGGCCGGACAGAGCCGACTCCTCTCTCTCTAAGCGGCATAAGTCTTTAGGGACTCGAAAAACCTCTCGAACAACGACCAGCTCTTGCTTCATCATGACAGTCAGTCTTGCTTCATCAACGACCCAGCTCAACTAGGGCACAATCGCAGTAGTTCTCCTAGTGCTACCTTAGCTGATATAGCAGAACGTAAGGCACCAAAACATAGGAGCTGGGTAAACCTAACTATTGACCCAAGACATGATTCTGAGCCGATGCATATAATGCTATAAGTTCGGGGTGCCGCACTTGTTAATGTGTTCGGACTTCTCACACCATATTGAGGGGTACTAAAGCCCCTGGCATATTTTGGCCGTTCCAAAGTGTACGGGTGCAACATGTCGTTAAGGAACATATATTTGTAAAAAAAGAGTAATGCAAAAAATAGACAAAGGCTATGCATTGTTTATTAAAAAGGGTTGCGATCAAAGCAGAATGATAAAAATAATGCGATAAGAAAAAGGTTGGACTATTTAACATGTCCGTTCAGGGGCAGGCTACGGAATGGTAAGCGAAACAGGTATACTGCTCGTGATAGAGACCACCTGGGAGTTCCGTAATGCGGCATGGCTTGTCTGCTTCCCTGGTTCTTGCATCGTTTGTGCGGCAATTGAACTGCCGAACAGGCCTTCCGAAGAGTGGAGTCCTGAAAGTAAGAGAAAATTAAAAAATTGGCACCCCTGGTGCGGTTTAAGCCGTGTTTCGAGCATGCCGTGATGGTGCCCCTCCCCCTGTACCCATGGTATTTCTAGAGCGTAGTTATGTACGCGAAGTACTGGTGTCGCATTTTTGTGAGGGCTGGGGTTGGGGCCGCATTGCTACTCCTGCTCGGAACGTGCCAGGCGGTCTTGTTGTAGGTTACTCCGGGCGCGCTTGACGGTGTCCGGACGTTTAATGGCCGGACTAGAGAACTGCCTGGAGATGCTGCTTTGTACATCCGCTGCAAGGGTCGCTGTGTGCTCCTCCGTTCGAAGGGAGCGTTCGGTGTTTCCATTGACCGTAATTACTCCTCGAGGGCCTGGCATCTTGAGCTTAAGGTATGCGTAGTGCGGTACCGCATTGAACTTGGCGAATGCGGTTCGTCCGAGCAGTGTGTGATAGCCACTGCGGAATGGGACTATGTCGAAGATTAACTCCTCGCTTCGGAAATTATCCGGAGATCCGAAGACCACTTCAAGTGTGACTGAGCCTATACAGTTGGCCTCTACACCTGGTATTATGCCTTTAAAGGTCGTTTTGGTGGGCTTAATCCTTAAGGGATCTATGCCCATTTTTCGCACTGTATCCTAGTAAAGCAGGTTCAGGCTACTCCCGCCGTCCATAAGGACTCTAGTGAGATGAAATCCATCAACAATTGGGTCTAGAACCAATGCGGCGAATCCGCCATGACGGGTGCTAGTGTGATGGTCCCTTCGATCAAAGGTGGTCGGGCAGGAGGACCATGGGTTGAACTTTGGGGCGACTGGCTCTATCGCGTATACGTCCTTAACGCGCGCTTCCGCTCCCTCTTGGGGATGTGGGTTGCGTATATCATGTTCACCGTCCGCACTTGTGGGGGAAAACCCTTCTGTCTACTGTTGTTCGGCGGCCGGGGCTCTTCGTCATCATCGCTATGCAGCCCCTTGTCTGTATTTTCGGCATGTAACTTGCCTGCCTGCTTGAACACCCAACAATCCCTGTTGGTGTGATTGGCCGGCTTTTCGGGGGTGCCATGTATCTGGCACAAGCGGTCGAGTATTCGGCCCAAACTAGACGGCCCCCTAGGATTTCTTTTGAATAGCTTTTTCTGCTGACCGGATTTATAGCCTCTGAATCCGGCATTAACTGCCGTATCCTCAGCATTGTCGCCGTTAGTGCGGCGCTTCTGCTTGTTGTGATGCGACCTGCCACTACTGTCCCTGGTATCCGAATTACCAGGGTTCTTGGTCATATTGTTGCTACGAGCAAGCCAACTGTCTTCTCCCGCGCAAAAGCGGGTCATGAGTGTCGTGAGTGCTACCATAGATTTCGGCTTTTCCTGCCCAAGGTGCCGGGCATGCCACTCGTCACGGATATTGTGCTTGAAGCCTGCTAGGGCCTCAGCGTCCAGACAGTCGACTATTTGATTTTTCTTTGTTAGGAACCGTGTCCAGAATTCCCTGGCCGATTCCTCTGGCTGCTGAATTACGTGGCTTAGGTCATCGGCGTCTGGTGGTCGCACATAAGTGCCCTGGAAATTGTTGAGGAATGCGGCTTCCAGGTCCTCCCAACAACCGATTGATCCTGCTGGCAAGTTGTTAAGCCAATGCTGAGCTGGTCCTTTAAGCTTGAGTGGGAGGTATTTGATGGCGTGGAGATCATAGCCGCGGGCATGTGGATATGAAGGAGATAATCCTCGATCCATACCGCAGGATCTATTGTGCCATCATATGATTCGATGTTTATGGGTTTGAAACCCTTGGGGATTTGATGATCCATTACTTCGTCTGTGAAGCATAGTGGGTGTGCGGCGCCTCTGTACTGGGCTATATCACGACATAGCTCCAATGAGCTTTGTCTATTGTGTTCGGCCCTACCGGATTTGTGTCCGGCGTGACGGTTACCGTCTCGAGTCATGGGGCGCCCACGTGATCCGTAGATCGATCATGTTTGCCTTGCCTTGTCCTCCAACATATCTCGCAGGTCTGGCGCATTTTCCCGTGCCTTGGTACGGGGTGCGGCTTGAGTGGAGGGCCGAGAGGCCTCTCTGTCATGGCCACGAGGTGGACGGTCAGCCGTATCAAGTGCTGGTGATGTAGGTTTAAGTGCTTCCTCCTCTAGTCGGGGTAGCAACCTGCGCTTTGGGTAGCTCTTGGAGGGGCGTTCGAGTTTATGCTCTTCGGCAGCAAGGACTTTAGTCCATCTGTCGACTAGCAAATCTTGATCAGCTCTAAGTTGTTGCTGTTTTTTCTTGAGGCTTCTTGCCATGGCCATGAGCCTGCGTTGAAAATGCTCTTGCTCGGGGGGATCCACTAGCACGACGAATTCGTCGTCGTCGAGGCTTCCCTCGTCTTCGGAGGGAGGCGTATAATTATCGTCCTTGACCTCTCTGTCTGCCGCTCTCTCATGAAGGCTGGCTTCTCCATCCTCGTGTGCTGAATCTTGCTGGAGGGGATTTTCTTCGGCATTCTCCGGAGTATTATTATCTCCCGTGCTGGAATCACCTTATTTTCTTTGGCAGGATTTTGAGCGGCGCCGCTGACGCCAGCGCTTAGGCTGTTTCTTGGAGGGGTCATCCTCCATTGTTCCATCGCCATCTCCTTATTTCGGGGTGTCCACCATGTATATGTCATACGACGAGGTGGCTTTCCAGGGCCTAATAGGCGCTGGTTCTTCATCGTCTCCTGCATCGGTGTCCATACAGTCGATGTCTTCGGAGTCGAAGTCGAGCATGTCGGTTAAATCGTCGACAGTGGCTACAAAGTGGGTGGTGGGTGGGCTTTGAATTTCTTCATTGTCCGTATCCCAACCTTGGTGGTCGTAGTCCGGCCAGGGCTCTCCTGATAAAGAGAGAGACTTTAGTGTCTTCAGAATATCGCCGAAAGGCGAGTGTTGAAAGATGTCTGCGGCAGTAAATCCATGATCGGCGCCCACTCGGATTCGATCGGCAGGGGCGCGGAGGGCTCAGAGTCCGGAGAGGAGTCCGGCTCCTTGGAGTCATGAGTATCGCGGAGTGCAGGGCTGGCGTTCAGCTCGATCGCCATTGGGATAGCAGCCCCCAAGGCGGCGTCCAACCACCCATCCTCGATCGGTGCAGTTGGCTCCGAATTAAGGGTCGAAGCCGATGCGGGTGCGGCCTCCAGGGCACTGTTCGGCGGCAGAGCTAGATCATGCTTGTCGTGACAGTGTAGCGCGCTCGGCAGTGGCTTGAATCCGTCGAGGATCAAGTCCCCGCGGATGTCAGCCGTGTAGTTTAAACTTCCAAATCTGACCTGGCGGCCAGGGACATAGCTTTCGATCTGCTCCAGATGGCAAAGTGAATTGGCCCACAGTGTGAAGCCGCCGAAGACGAAGATCTGTCCAGGGAGGAAGGTCTCACCCTGGACTACATCGCTATTGATGATCGTAGGAGCCATCAAGCCTAACGGCGACGACACAGAGGAACTCTCAATGAAAGCACCAATGTCGGTGTCAAAACCGGTGGATCTCGGGTAGGGGGTCCCGAACTGTGCGTCTAGGCCGGATGGTAAAGGAGGCAAGGGACACGAAGTTTTACCCAGGTTCGGGCACTCTTGATGGAGGTAAAACCCTACGTCCTGCTTGATTAATATTGATGATATGGGTAGTACGAGAGTAGATCTACCACGAGATCGGAGAGGCTAAACACTAGAAGCTAGCCTATGGTATGATTGTTGTTCTATATGTTGTCCTACAGACTAAAACCATCCGGTTTATATAGACACCAGAGAGGGTTAGGGTTACACAAAGTCAGTTACAATGGTAGGAGATCTACATATCCGTATTGCCAAGCTTTCCTTCCACGCCAAGGAAAGTCCCTTCCGGACACGGGACGAAGTCTTCAATCTTGTATCTTCATAGTCCAGGAGTCCGAGTGAAGGTATAGTCCGGCCATCCGGACACCCCCTAATCCAGGACTCCCTCAATGTGCATGTTGTGGTTGCAAACGTTACTATTTTAAGGACTTTGTTATTCTTGATATTCCCGAGGACGATAGTATATCTATTATTCTTGGAAGACCTTTTCTTAATACTGCAGGGGCTGTTATTGATTGCAACAAAGGCAATTTCACTTTTCATGTTAATCGTAATGAGCATACGGTACACTTTCCGAGGAAACAATCTCAAGTTCATAGTATCAATTCTATCGGAAAAATTCCATCGATTATATGATATATGGTGCACTTTCATGTGGACTTGAGGTTTTGAATTTCCTCTTCCCACTGTCAAGAAGAAATATGATATACTTATTATTGGGGATGTGCATATCTCTGTTGAGGTAACCTAGTGTTATTCGAAATTTCTCTGGTTTCATGTTAATCGGAATGAGTTTGTTAAAAAGACCTGATCAACCTTGTTAGTGGATTCCTTTTGACGAGCATGAGATGGATGAAACTAGAAGCACAACCTTCTGTACCCTCTCTATACTTTCTGTTATTTAGTTGAAATAAAGTAAAAATAGTATTTTTCTGTCTATTTCCTGATTTATCCGTGCAATATAAAAATGTCCCGAAAATAAAAGTCCTCAGAATGACATGCCAATTTAATATGATTTTTTCAGGAATATTTGAGGATTTATGGTGCAAAAATTACCGCGGGGGGAGCTGCCACCTGGTCACGAGGGTGGAGGGCGCGCCCTACCCCCTAGGCGCGCCACCCTGCCTCGTGGGCCGACGGTGGCCCTCCTCCACTTATTCCTGCACCTATCCTCTTCTTCTTCCTCCCATAAACACGAAAACCAACTCAAGCACGAGTTCCAGCCCTCTTTGCTTCCATTTTCGATCTCCTTGCTCAAAGCACCTCTCACAAAACTGCTTGGGGAGATTGTTCCTTGGTATGTGACTCCTCCATTGGTCCAATTAGTTTTTGTTCTAGTGCTTTATTCATTGAAATTTTTTGCTGCTTAGGTGACCCTGTTCTTGAGCTTGCATGTCAAATTTATATGGTCAAAAGTAGTTTTGATGCATGATATAGGCTCTAGGCACTTGTAGGAGTGGTTGCTATCACTATTGTTGAGTTTGGTTTACTTTTATTTTGAAGTTACTAAAAAATTTCAGAATTTTTCAGCGGAAGAAAAAAAATGCTTAGGAAGATGTTACAAGGTGGTTCTTTAAAGAAGCAAGGACCCAGGCTTGCAATGCGTGATGCTGACGAAGAGCCACCAAGAGACGCTCCAGTGCGTCCTTGTGAGTGGCCTTCTAAAAATTTTATGGATCGAGCGGGAATAAAAGAAGAATTCAACGCATATTTCCGTAACACTGATCTTTTGAGCTTCGAGGAAGAGAAGTGCAGTCAGTATCATAACCTCGCTAGTTCCTTTGTGAGGAGGTTTGAATTTTCCACTTCACGTAATTCTCCAACTATCCTGTTTGATATTTATGATAAATCTTATACCATGGACTTAGAGGATTTTACCACTGCATGCAAACTTCCACAATGGGTTAGTATAAGGGATCCTCGCAAATCTGAATTTAGAGATTTTCTTGCTAATATAACTGTGGGAGAATCTAGAGAAATTACACAAGCTACCATAGGGAGCATCCACTTTCCTGCTATACATTATTTTGCTCTCTTCATAGGTAGATGCATAAATGGTAAAAATGAGGCATGTCACGTGTGTGTCCCTGACCTCAGTATTCTTAGGAGTGCTGTGTTAGGAGACAAATCATATAATTTGGGAGCCATTGTTGCACGTAGGTTGCATCTTAATAGAATTAATGGAGATTTCTTTGGTGGAATTTATGCAACTCGCGTAGCTAATTTTCTTGGTATAGATGTACGCGAAGATGATATTGAATTACCTCCTGCCTATCTAGATTTTAATGCTATGGTTCACCACCATTTTGTCGAGAGGAACGAATCACCTCTCCAGTATCGACTAATCTTTGATAGACACCGTGTTTCCCGTATTACTCTTCCTGCTCCTACTTTATTTGATTATCAGGCAAGAGGAGTGAAAGATCGTGGATGTCACCTAGAGGGGGGTGAATAGGCATTTTAAAATAACTACGGTTCAGGCTTGAACAAATGCGGAATAAACCTAGCGGTTAATTTGTCAAGCACAAAACCTACAACAACTAGGCTCACCTATGTGCACCAACAACTTATGCTAAGCAAGATAAACTACTAGGTGATAGCAAGATATATTACAAGAAACAATATGGCTATGACAAAGTAAAGTGCATAAGTAAAGAGCTCTAGTAAGAGATAACCGAGGCACGCGGAGACGACGATGTATCCCGAAGTTCACACCCTTGCGGATGCTAATCTCCGTTTGGAACAGTGTGGAGGCACAATGCTCCCCAAGAAGCCACTAGGGACACTGTAATCTCCTCACGCCCTCGCACAATGCAAGATGCCATGATTCCACTAAGGGATCCTTGAGGGCGGTCACCGAACCCGTACAAATGGCAACCCTTGGGGCGGTCACTGAACACGTACACTTTGGCAACCCTTGGGGGCGGTCACCGGTACCCGTCAAATTGCTCGGGGCGATCTCCACGACCTAATTGGAGACCCCGATGCTTGCCCGGAGCTTTACACCACAATGATTGAGCTCCGAACAACACCAACCGTCTAGGGCGCCAAGGCACCCAAGAGGAACAAGCTCTAGGGTGCCCAAACACCCAAGAGTAATAAGCTTCTCAAACTTCACTTCCACGTATCACCGTGGAGAACTCAAACCAATGCACCAAATGCAATGACAAGGGCACACAGAGTGCCCAAGTCCTTCTCTCTCAAATCCCACCGAAGCAACTAATGCTAGGGAGGAAAATGAGAGGAAGAACAAGAAAGAGAACACCAAAAACTCCAATATCTAGATCCAAGGGGTTCCCCTCACATAGAGGAGAAAGTGATTGGTGGAAATGTGGATCTAGATCTCCTCTCTCTTTTCCCTTAAAAACTAGCAAGAATCCATGAAGGGATTGAGAGTTAGAAAGCTCAGAGAAGGTCAACAATGGGGGAAGAACACGAGCTCAAGAGAGATAAAGTTCATTGGGGAAGAAGACCCCCTTTTATAGGTGGGGGAAAAATCCAACCGTTATGCTCACAGCTCGCACAGAGCGGTACTACCGCTCCAAGGAGCGGTACTACCGCTAGGGCGGTAGTAGCCCTTTGAAACACAACAGCGAGGAGGCAAAAAAGCCGGAAGAACCGTTGGAGCGGTAGTACCGCTTGACCTTATGGTACTACCGCTAGGGGTAGCGGTACTACTGCTAAGGGTAGCGGTACTACTGCTTGCGAGCGGTACTAAAAAATTACATCCGTGCCTACCACCGCTGGACTTGTGACGAGTTTTTGGTCCCGAGCGGAAGTAGCCGCAGTAGTACTGCTCCAAGCGGTAGTACTACTCCCAAGAGCGGTAGTACCGCTCCCAAGAGCGGTAGTAAAAAATTACAGCCGCTCCTGTCCGCGGTAGTACCGCTACAGCCTTTTCAGAACACCAAAACTGACACAACTTCTGCAAACGGACTCCGAATTCGACGAAACCAAGTGTGTTGGAAAGATAGAGACAAGGGCTAACACAATCTTGATAGAAATACCAATAAGAAGCAAATGAGAAAAGGCCCAAATGAAAATGGTGAGCACCCTTCCTCGGAAAAGACCGGTAAAACCTCCAACACCGAAAACATCATCGAAGATGCATGCGAACTCCGTTTTCGATGAACTCAAGCTTGTCATCAAGATGACCATAAGCTCTAAGACTCACAAACAGAACCAACCAAGAACCAAGAAAGATGATGCAAGGATGCAATGGTTTGAGCTCTCGACGAAGGATACGATCAAGCTACTCACTTGAGAGCCCCCCTTGATAGTACGGCAATCGATCCTATAACCCGGTCTCCCAACTACCATCATGAGACTGGTAAAATAGAAAACCTATCAAGGGCAAACCTTTGCCATGCACATGATCCACTTGAGCTACATGATGACGATCTTGACTCCCTCAAGTTGGACCACCTTTCTTGATTGCGTTGGCTCGATAAAGACTAGTTGATTGCTCCCCCATACTCCACTATGAGTGAGCCACTCTTCCACACATCTTCACAAGTCCATTGTCACCACAATGGACGGCAAGCTTCAAGCATTTAATATCTCCGTGATGCTTCACTTGAATTTGCACACGGGAACCTAACCCCACAAAGAACTCTCACGAAGACCATGGGTTAGTACACAAAGCGTAATGGACAATGCTTACCATACCATGGGATCACTTGATCCCTCTGTACATCTTGTACGCTTTGTCTGTTGCAACTTGATTCACTCTTGACTTAGTCTTGATCAACCTTGATTATTTCCAACTCTCTTCATTTGGATGATGTCTTGAAGGTAAACATGAATGATCAAACAATCTTCTTCTTCAAGACATGCTTGCAATAAGCTCAACTCTCAAATGACCAATCTGTGGATAATTCCTTGAATAGCACATTGGTCAACACAAACTCTCCTTGAAACCAACACATGTACTCCAAGAAAAGCCTATGGACAAAACCTTCAAATATAACTCAAGGCAACCATTAGTCCATAGAGATTGTCATCAATTACCAAAACCAAACATGGGGGCACCGCATGTTCTTTCAATCTCCCCCATTTTGGTAATTGATGACAATCACTTTCAAGAGAGTTTATACAAGGAACTATGCATCACCAAGAAATGCAACAACCAATAATGCATGCGTATGAGATGTAAATGCTTAGGAACAAAACCAAAGCAAGGAGAAAACTCTGAAGACTTCTCCACAAAACACTCTGAAACTTCTCCCCCATTGGCATCGATTGCCAAAATGGGCGAAAAGCTTAGAAGGCCAATATAAATTGTGTATTTCTCAACAAGACAGTGGAATGCAATACACATATCCAACGGTAAATACTTGGACGAAGACAAACTATATTGAGGCCCAAAGATTGCAAAAGAATGATATGCCACAAAGACATAACAAAGATAGAAACAAGCAATCAAGCAATCAAAAGATACCAATTGAAGCAAGCAATCAACGGATATCAATTGATCCAACTAGACCAATGATCCTACGTGCCATATGAATGAAATAAATTATGATATGAGCAAAGGAGTGTTCTAGAGAAACTAGAGAAGCTCCCCATGATTTGTGCACAATTTAGTTTTTTAATTGTATACAACGAGCACAAAATAGGATCGTCACTCGCCAAGATCAATAGAACCTCACGACAAGTGCAAGAGAGTAAAAGAGTGTTCTAAAGACACTAGTGAAGCTCTCCATGATTTGTGCACTCCTTACAACATTTGCATTAGGATACCAAGTGCACAAAATAGGATCATCACTCCCTGAAAATCAATAGAAACTCACAACAAGTGCAAGTGAGCATGTAGGAAATAAAGCCTAGCACTTACAAAAAACAAATGGTTGAGCAACATATAAAAGAGGCAAATTAAGAGTAGGATCAACCAAAATGATGATTGTGAGTCATGGCAAAGCACTTGAGAAGACTAATGTACGGATTAGCATTAAGCATCAACATAGTCTTGGAAGAATGAGGCACACGGCGCAAGGCCTATCATTCCCACACACAACTAGCAAATGGGTTCACAAGCTTACTAATAAGCATATAGAGAACCTATGCTTGTGATAACCCATGGTGAAGATAGAAGAAGAAAGCCTCATCAAGACCATGGGTTAGTACACAAAGCATAATGGACAATGCTTACCATACCATGGGATCACTTGATCCCTCTGTACATCTTGTACGCTTTGTGTGTTGACCAACTTGATTCACTCTTGACTTAGTCTTGATAAACCTTGATTCTTTCCAACTCTCTTCATTTGGATGATGTCTTGAAGGTAAACATGAATGATCAAACAATCTTCTTCTTCAAGACATGCTTGCAATAAGCTCAACTCTCAAATGGCCAATCTTTGGATAATTCCTTGAATAGCACATTGGTTGACACAAACTCTCCTTGAAACCAACACATGTACTCCAAGAAAAGCCTATGGACAAAACCTTCAAATATAACTCAAGGCAACCATTAGTCCATAGAGATTGTCATCAATTACCAAAACCAAACATGGGGGCATTGCATGTTCTTTCAAGGAGGATATACTATTACCAGAGAGGAGGCAGATGAGTACGAGAGGAGGGCGGAGGCCGCTTGTCGCCACAGTGTAGCTCAGGAGGCGATAGCCGCTGCATCACAGTACGACCCCAACAACTATTATTATGGATATCAGCCAGGGCAGCCGTGGCCATAGACCAACTTAGGCCAAAAGCCTAAGCTTGGGGGAGTACGTATTTCTCACCGACATTACATTTATGTTCACACACACTCATTGCTAGATGTCGGTGTTCATACTTTTTCATTGTATCATCCATGCTAGTTTATTTCCTTTTATGCTTTCATCTTGTGTGTTTGATAAACCTTAAGAAAAACCAAAAAATAGTAGCAGTTTACTTTTATTGTTGTAGTAATAATTAAAAAGAAAACCCAAAAATATTTTCCGTTCTTCTTTTGCTTGTTGGGAGCTTTCCCGTGTAAATAGTTTTATTTGTTTTCTTTCTTTGGGGGTCAGAAGGAGAAGACCATGATTAAATTGTTGAAGTGGCTCTTATATGCTTTATTGTTGATTTAACCAAGAGCCCATATTGCTTTGTCTTCTCCTGTTATTGAATGCTCGCAGATTCCAGCTTAGTCCAATGCATGTGCACTCTTATTATTATTCACATCGTTCGGTCGTGCAAGTGAAAGGCAATTATGATGATATATGATGGACTGACTAAGATGAGAGAAGCTGGTATGAACTTGACCTCTTTTGTTTTTGTAAATATGATGAGTTCATCATTCTTGATTCAGCTTGTTATGAATAAACATGTTTGCAATGACAATTAGAGATCATAGTTGCTTGTGCCATGCTTGATTAGCTATGAGTTATAATGGTTTACCTTGCATTCCAACATGCTATTGAGATGGTTATGATGTGGTGTGATGGGGTGGTATCCTCTTTTGAATGATTTAAGTGACTTGACTTGGCACATGCTCACGCATGTAGTTGAAACAAATCAACATAACCTTCATGATATTTATGTTCATGGTGGATTATATCCTACTCATGCTTGCATCCAATGTTTATTAATTTTAATGCATGTACATGGTTGTTGTCGCTCTCTAGTTAGTCGCTCCCAGTCTTTTGCTAGCCTTCACCTGTACTAAGAAGGCATACTGCTTCTGCATCCAATCCCTTAAACCCCAAAGTTATTCCAGATGAGTCCACTATACCTTCCTATATGCGGTATCTACCTGCCGTTCCAGGTAAATTTGTATGTGCCTAACTCTAAACCTTCAAATAATCATCCTGTTTTGTATGCTCGAGTAGCTCATGTATCAACTAGCGTTGTCTGTATCTTCCATGCTAGGCGGGTTATTCTCAAGAGGAGTGGACTCCGCTCCTCACTCATGAGAAAATGGTTGGTCACGGGGATGCCCAGTCCCATGCTTTATGCAAACTAAATTAAAATAATTGCAAAACAAAACTCCCCCTGGGACTGTTGTTAGTTGGAGGCACTCGTTGTTTCGAGCAAGCCATGGATTGATGTTTGTTGGTGGAGGGGGAGTATGAACTTTACCATTCTGTTTGGGAACCGCCTATAATGTGTGTAGGATGGAAGATATCACCATCTCTTGGTTGTTATGTTGACAATGAAAGTATACCGCTCAAAATGTTCAGTATCTCTATTTCAAAACCGAGCTCTGGCACTCTACAAATCCCTGCTTCCCTCTACGAAGGGCTTATCTATTTACTTTTATGTTGAGTCATCACCCTCTTATTAAAAGCACTAGCTGGAGAGCGCAGCTGTCATTTGCATTCATCACTATTAATTTATATTGGGTATGACTATGATTGGATCTCTTTTACCATGAAATACAATGCCTAGTCAGTCCTTGATCTTTAAAGGTGCTCTGCATTTATGTTTTGCGGTCTTAGAAAGGGCTAGCGAGATACCATCTTGTTATATCATATTATGATCGTTTTGAGAAAGTGTTGTCATCCGAGATTTATTATTATGGCTTGCTAGTTGATTATGCTATTGATATGGGTAATCATGAGACCTGAGAATTATTGAAAATATGGTTAGTTATAATCTTTGCTGAAAACTTGAATGCTACCTTGACATATTTACAACAACAAGAGCAAACAGAGTTTGTACAAGTTTTTCTTTATTTCTTTCAAGTTTGTCAACTGAATTGCTTGAGGACAAGCAAGGGTTTAAGCTTGGGGGAGTTGATACGTCTCCGTCGTATCTACTTTTCCAAACACTTTTGCCCTTGTTTTGGACTCTAACTTGTATGATTGGAATGGAACTAACTCGGACTGACGCTGTTTTCAGCAGAACTGCCATGATGTTGTTTTATGTGCAGAAAACAAAAGTTCTCGGAATGACCTGAAACTCCACGGAATATCTTACAATAAATAATAAAAAATCCTCGCCAAAGATGAAGACCAGGGGGGCCACACCCTGTCCACGAGGGTGGGGGGTGCGCCCCCCTACCTCATGGGCCCCCTGGAGACCTCCCGACTCCAACTCCAACTCTATATATCGGCTTTCAGGGAGAAAAAAAGAGGAGAGAAGAATTCATCGCGTTTTACGATACGGAGCCGCCGCCAAGTCCTAAAACCTCTCGGGAGGGCTGATCTGGAGTCCGTTCGGGGCTCCGGAGAGGGGGATTCGTCGTTGTCGTCATCATCAACCATCCTCCATCACCAATTTCATGATGCTCACCGCCGTGCGTGAGTGATTCCATCGTAGGCTTGTTGGGCGCTGATGGGTTGGATGAGATTTATCATGTAATCCAGTTAGTTTTGTTAGGGTTTTCATCCCTAGTATCCACTATGTTCTGAGATTGATGTTGCTATGACTTTGCTATGCTTAATGCTTGTCACTAGGACCCGAGTACCATGATTTCAGATCTGAACCTATTATGTTTTCATCAATATGTGAGAGTTCTTGATCCTCTCTTGCAAGTCTATAGTCACCTATTATGTGTTATGATCCGTTAACCCCGAAGCGACAATAATCGGGATACTTACCGGTGATCACCGTAGTTTGAGGAGTTCATGTATTCACAATGTGCTAATGCTTTGTTCCGGTTCTCTATTAAAAGGAGTCCTTAATATCCATTAGTTTCCATTAGGACCCCGCTGCCACGGGAGGGTAGGACAAAAGATATCATGCAAGTTCTTTTCCATAAGCATGTATGACTATATTCGGAATACATGCCTACATTACAATGATGAATTGGAGCTAGTTCTGTGTCACCCTATGTTATGACTGTTACATGATGAAACCACACCCGGCGTAATTATCCATCACTGATCCGATGCCTACGAGCTTTCCATATATTGGTTTACGCTTATTTACTTTCTCGTTGCTATTGTTACAATCACTACAAAATACCAAAAACATTACTTTGCTTTCGTTACTCTTTTATTACCGTTACCATCACTATCATATTACTTTGCTACTAAAAACTTTGCTGCAGATACTAAGTTTCCAGTAGTGGTTGAATTGACAACTCAACTGCTAATACTTGAGAATATTCTTTGGCTCCTCTTGTGTCGAATCAATAAATTTGGGTTGAATACTCTACCCTTGAAAGCTGTTACAATCCCCTATACTTGTGGGTTATCATCTACCGCCCTCGTTCAACGATCTATCGAAACTAACAGGAAATTTATCCACGTACGACATCTCTTAGCGGGTTGTGCGCAGCATCTAGCAATCAAACTGTCAAATCACTACGTGGCTAAGACCGTCAACTTCCGTTGGAATCTGATCGGACAGAATACAAGTCTCGGGAAATCAACTCATAGCTGCTGGTGTTTTTCTTTGAATGTACAGCAATCCGAAGCTAGATCAATGTTTGGAACGCCACGTGCAAGAGGCCAAGACCGACACAGGTTCTGTACGCGTACAAGTCGCCAAGTTCAACACAAATACTGTTCCAACCGCCGTACGCGCGCGGTTCACGCAAGCCGCCACCGTGTCTCCGTCCCTGGCGAGTGCCCGTCGTCCGAGCCGCGCCTCGAGTCCCCCTTGTCATCCACCTCTAAGCCGCCGGCACTACTGAGAGCCGTCGGGCCTCATCCCCAACGCCTCCTCTGTCTCGGTCTCAAGTCACCAAGTTGCCACCTCTCCGACTCTCCAGCCTTGCTCCGAGTCACCATCGGGCGTCTGCAGCTGTCCGTGCTGCGACCCTCGCCGGCTTGTCAACCTCCTCCACAAGCCGTCACTCATAGATTTTGCTTTCGCTTTGGCCTTATTGCCACATCCGCAAGTCGCCGGCATGGCCTAGTTCTCAAATGGCCGGTGGCCGGTGTGGTCTCGCCGCCGACCTGCAGTCTCGGCTGCGTCAACCTGCCTTGGCTACTCCGCTGGGCTGCGAGTCGCCTCCGCCCTCCGCGAGCCGTATCGGCCTCACCAGCGCCTTCGCGAGCCGCGGTCCCACCTCACAGGTGCCTCCACAAGCCGCCCCACCTCTGTGGTGAGGGGCTGCGCCGATTCTCTTAAGGACCATTCTGCCTCTCCGCCGTAGAGGCCAGGGCACATCCACCCCTCCGCCCTGGAGGCTACAACCCGTCTACCTCAGTTGTTGTCGGCGCCTCTGCTCACCTCCACCTCCATCAGCCCGGGCCGGTTTCCATCCCCACCGCCGCACAGGATCGCAAGCCACGGCCGCCTGCGCTCCGCCTCCAAAGCCTAGCTGATGGGGCCACCGCCGCGAGCTGCTATGCCATGAGCCGCCGGCCACCTCGAGATGGGGCAGTGGCTGTCCGAGCCTGCGAGTCGCCCGGCCCTCCTCTACTGGCCTCGCCTTGAGAGTAGCACAGTCAGGGAACGCAGCAGGTGCAAATTTGTTAGGGAGAGCCTGTAATAATTGTTCGCTTGAGTGGACTCATCAGAAGTTTCTTGACTGCCAGTCTTCTAAGGAAGTACTAATACAGGAGGTACTGAAGCTACTGGAGGGAATCTTGTCTGTCTCATGTGGTTATGGTGATCAGAACATAACAAAGCTAACCATGGTGTGACTCGATTGGAGTTGGGCGCGTTCAAAGTGAAAATCAGTTACACCGTAGGACAATGAAAGCTTTCTGGGCCACAAAAGTGTTATCAGTTCTGTCAGGGAACAGAAGTGGTCTCTGTCACCTGCATATTACATTATGCACAAAGACTCTACATACTACGGATCGTCTATCGTCCGGACAGATCAGGACCATTATTCATTACAAAGGTGTCGCAAAAGAGCGTGCACCAATATTATTTTTGCACTAGTGCGTTCGTGCCATGCTGCTGGGCGGATACATGAACAAGTCGCCCGTGTCTGCCTTTTCCAACGCTGCGGCCGACTCTCTCGTCTGCATCATCTTACAACATCCCGACCGACTTTCATGTCCATGTCGGCTTACAACGTTGTCTACTGCAAAAGGGATTGTTGTATTATTGAGCTATTGAATGACTCATACCAGTTTACATCACGATCAAATACGGAGAATCTCAAGCCAACTCCTCAAGTCGTCCTAAGACTCGGGGGCTACAATGGCATGATTCAGCAAAATTGGCCAGTATCAATAACCCAGAACTCTGGGTCATTGGAGGGAAAAAATAACCCAGCCTCGAAGACTACTGCTATATTGATAAAGAATTTAAAGGCCGTCAGAAAATTTCTGGTTCAAAATGAAGAATGCCGGTTTAAAATCCGGCTCAAGGTAAACATGTCTCCCACAAAGCTTTGAAGCTCTCAATATCCGGTTTGAAATTCCGGTTTAAAAAGAATTCATTTCTCGCAAGTTCGAGTTTTCAGGAAAAATTACAGGAACCAAAGAGAGTTTGTTGCACAGCACAACTCAAACATAGGCACCCGGCGAGCACAACTCAGAAATATATCACTTGGGGGCTTCCGGCTTATTGAGCTAAGCTATGATTACCCTTTGATCCAGCTCATAGCCTCAGTTACAGGTCATTTTGGGGCTTCCTATTCAAACATAGGTCGTATTTGAACCAAAGAGAACATATTTGTCGATACCCTATTGATCGGCGCAATGCCGAACTCACTAGGGGGCTTCTTGATCGTATTCGAATCATAGCTTAACCTCTTTTGGGTCCGACTTGGATCGTATTCGAATCAGGGTCATTAAAAACCTCTCAAGGCCATTTGGGGGCTTCCTGTTCAAACATAGGTCGTATTCGAACGAAAGAGAACATAGCTGTCGGTATCCTCTTGATCGGCGCAACGCCAAAGCCACTAGGGGCTACATGATCGTATTTGAATCCTAGCTTAACCCCTTTGGTCTGGTTTACTGATCATATTTGAATCATAAGCCTCAAATTCTTCTTTCTATTTTGCTTAAGTTTTTTGAAAACAGTCTTTTGGGTTTGTCTTGAGACTTTTGGGTTTGCCTCGAGGTTCGTCCTCGTCATCGCTCGCCCAGCCCAAGCCGCTCGATGACGACGTTTTTCCTCTCTTGGAAGGCTTCCCCTCCTAACCTTCGGAGGCGGCCCTCTTCTTGCCTTGGAGGGCTCCCTCTGCACTTTTACCCTTGGGTAAAAGGAATTCGGTTTCCCTGAACGTAGCCGCCTGGTACAGTGTCGGAATCAGCATTCTCGTCAGCAGGGCGGTCGCAGCGCCTTCGGGAAGAGGCGCCGGACACCAGATTAGCACCGCTTTCTTTATCTAGTCCTATATAGGGACGGATTGTTCAGTATCTTGTTAAGAGATGCCTGAATGGAAGGTGCTCGGATATCGAGTACTTACCAGAGTGTCCGGATGATTGCAGTCAAGGACAACGTCTTTGGTGGTGTTCGTCCATTGCTATCGTTCCCCGAAATATAATTTCCACATTCCTTCATGCGTAGTGCCAAAGAAGTGTTGTAGAGTCTGCCGCCCATCTGGGTTAAATTCCCACATACAAAGAGGCCGCCGCTGACATGGCCGGATCCGGTGGACAAGCATTATTTGGACGTTCACAAGATCGATGCCCTTCTCGATAAGGCTTCGGATGCGACTTTGCAGAGTCTGCACTTCATAGACGGATCCCCAGTCCAATCCCTTATTAACCCATGAAGCGAGCTAAATTGGAGGACCGGGTCGAAACGCAGGTGAAACTGGCCACTTGGGGCCCCGCAGCCGGCCACCTGGCCTATTATGACGCTGCCGCACTCTGCCTGCTCCTCCTCTACCATCTGCGGCCTCTCATCAAAGGTCTTGAGCCACAAACCAAAGTGCGGAGGAGTCTGGAGTAAGGCCTCACACATGACGATAAATGTCGAGATGAGGAGAATCGAGTCCGGGGCCAGATCGTGAAAATCTAGCCCATAGTAGAACATGTGCCCCCGGACGAAGGGGTTGAGCGCGAACCCTAGCCCGTGAAGAAAGTGGGATACAAATACTACCCTCTCGCTAGATCTGGGGGTCGGTATGACTTGCCCTTGTGCCGGAAGCCGATGAAAGATTTCTGGGGTCAGATACCTCGCTACGCGGACCTTCGCAATATCCTCCTCTGTGACACAAGAAGCCACCCACCGGCCCTGACGGTTGGATCCCGACATGACTAGGGCTGGTGGCGATTGGAACTCGAGGGTTTGAACTTGGAGTGGCTGGGGTTGAGGAAGGAGCAAGCGCAAGGGAAGAAGACGAGACTGGGTCTCTATATAAAGGCCCCGAATACTGGGCATCTACCCAGTATCTCTAAACTTACCTATCACCAAGGAGTTGTACCCAGGGGACGGTTGGGTTACCCACGCCTGCATTAATGAAAATCTCGTAAATAAAGGGACATGATCTCTGCCTTGACAAGACGCGCCAGTAAAACCGTGTCCCGAGACGTGGGGCGGCTCGCTAGCCGACGGTTGGAAATATTGACCATGCAGGCATGATACAATGTCATGAACAGTTATCAAAAAGTTGGGCTCGTGGGATATTATATCCTCTACAATTATATACACAGGTCCGGATATATTTACCAAAGACTATTCTGGAGTTCAAAAGAAGGGAACCCACATTGCAGTGCCGAAGACAAATCTGCGCGTCGGACTCCTCGTCATTGAAGCCAGGTTCAGGGGCTACTGAGGGAGTCCTGGACTAAGGGGTCCTCGGGCGTCCGGCCTGTTATCCATGGGCCGGACTGATGGGCTGTGAAGATCGAAGACCATACTCGTTTCCGGATTAGACTCTACTTGGAGTGGAAGGCAAGCTTGGTGACTAGAGATTCCTTCTTATGTAACCGACTCCATGTAAACCCTAGATCCCCTCGGTGTCTATATAAACCGAAGGGGATAGTCTGGAAAGGACACCACATATACTCATTACCATACCCACATAGGCTAGGCTTCTAGGGGTTAGCCATTACGATCTCGTGGTAGATCAACTCTTGTAATACTCATTGAGGGAGTCCTGGATTAGGGGGTGTTCGGGTAGCCGGACTATACCTTTAGCCGAACTCCAGGACTATGAAGATACAAGATTGAAGACTCTGTCCTGTGTCCGGATGGGACTTTCCTTGGCGTGGAAGGCAAGCTTGGCGATGCGGATATTCAAGATCTCCTACCATTGTAACTGACTTTGTGTAACCCTAACCCTCTCCGGTGTCTATATAAACCTGAGGGTTTTAGTCCGTAGGATAACTTCATCATACAACAATCATACCATAGGCTAGCTTCCAGGGTTTAGCCTCCTTGATCTTGTGGTAGATCTACTATTGTACTACCCATATCATCAATATTAATCAAGCAGGACGTAGGGTTTTACCTCCATCAAGAGGGCCCGAACCTGGGTAAAACATTGTGTCCCTTGTCTCCTGTTACCATCCGGCCTAGAAAAACACACAGTTCGGGACCCCCTACCCGAGATCCGCCGGTTTTGACACCGACATTGGTGCTTTCATTGAGAGTTCCTCTGTGTCGTCGCTTTCAGGCCCGATGGCTTCTTCGATCATCAACCACGATGCAGTCCAGGGTGAGGCTTTCCTCCCCGGACAGATCTTCGTCTTCGGCGGCTTCGCACTGCGGGCCAACTCGCTTGGTCACCTTGAGCAGATCGAAAGTTACGCCCCTGGCCATCAGGTCAGGTTTGGAAGCCTAAACTACACGGCTGACATCCGCGGGGACTTGATCTTCGACGGATTCGAGCCACAGCCAAGCGTGCTGCACTGTCTCGATGGGCATGATATAACTCTGCCGCTGAACAGCGCCTTGGAGGCCGCACATGCATCGGTTCCGACCATTGATTCGGAGCCCACTACGCCAATCGAGGATCAACGGTTGGACGCTGCCTCAAGGGCTGCGATCTTAGAGGCGATCGAGCCGAACTCCAACCCCGCACTCTACATGGCTCGTGACTCTGAGGAGCCGGTTTCCTCTCCGAACACCGAGCCCCCTGCGCCCCCGCCGATCGAATCTGATTGGGCGCCGATAATGGAGTTCACCGCCGCGGACATCTTTCAGCACTCGCCCTTCGGCGACATCCTGAATTCTCTAAAGTCTCTCTCTTTATCAGGAGAGCCCTGGCCGGACAACGGTCAGCAAGGTTGGGATACGGACGATGAAGAAATTCAAAACCCACCCACCACCCACTTCGTAGCCACTGTCGACGACTTAACCGACATGCTCGACTTCGACTCCGAAGACATCGACAGCATGGATGATGATGCAGGAGACGAACAAGAACCAGCACCTATAGGGCGTTGGAAGGCCACCTCGTCATATGACATATATATGGTGGACACTCCAAAGAATGGAGATGGCGATGGAACAGCGGTGGACAATACCTCTAACAAACAGCCCAAGCGTCAGCGTCAGCGGCGCCGCTCTAAATCCCGCCAAAGCAAAAATGGTGATTCCGGCACGGGAGATAATACTACTCCGGATAGCACCGAAGAACACCCCCTCCAGCAAAATTCGGCACAAGAGGACAGAGAAGACAGCCCTCACGAGAGGGCGGCGGACCAAGAGGTTGAGGATGATAATTATACGCCTCCCTCCGAAGACGAGGCAAGCCTCGACGATGACGAGTTCGTCATGCCAGAGGATCTTGCCAAACAAGAGCGTTTTAAACGCAGGCTCATGGCCACGGCAAGCAGCCTCAAGAAAAAGCGGCAACAACTTAGAGCTGATCAGGATTTGCTAGCGGACAGATGGACTGAAGTCCTTGCGGCCGAAGAGTATGAACTCGAAAGCCCCTCCAAGAGTTACCCAAAGCGCAGGCTGCTACCTCGACTAGAGGAGGAAGAACCTACATCACCAGTGCATGACATGGCCGACCGGCCACCTCGTGGCCGCGACAGAGAGGCCTCTTGGCCCTCCACTCAAGCCATGTCCCGGTACCGCGTCAAGCATACTAAGGCACGGGAAAATGCACCCGACCTGTGCGACATCCTGAAGGACAAGGCAAGGCAAACAAGATAGATCTACGGATCGCGCAGGCGCCCCACGGCACGTGACGGTGATCGTCACTCCGGACGCAATGAATCCGGCCAGGCCGAACTCAACAGACAAAGCTCCTTCGAGCTGCGTCGTGATATAGCCCAATACAGAGGCGCCGCACACCCACTATGCTTCACACATAAAGTAATGGATCATAAAATCCCTGAGGGCTTCAAACCCGTAAACATCGAATCGTACGATGGCATAACAGACCTTGCGGTATGGATCGAGGATTATCTCCTTCGCATCCACATGGCCCGCGGCGATGATCTACACGCCATCAAATACCTCCCACTAAAACTTAAGGGCCCGGCCCGGCATTGGCTTAACAGCTTGCGAGCAAACTCAATCGGTTCTTGGGAGGACCTGGAAGCCGCATTCCTTGACAACTTCCAGGGCACTCATGTGCGACCACCGGACGCCGATGACCTAAGCCACATAATTCAGAAGCCAGAAGAATCGGCCAGGCAATTCTGGACACGATTCCTAACAAAGAAAAACCAGATAGTCGACTGTCCGGACGCAGAGGGCTTAGCGGCCTTCAAGCATAATATCCGTGACGAGTGGCTGGCCCGGCACCTGGGACAGGAAAAGCCGAAATCTATGGCAGCCCTCACGACACTCATGACCCGCTTTTGTGCGGGAGAAGACAGCTGGCTAGCTCGCAGTAACAACTTAACCAAGAACACTGGTAATTCGAATACCAAGGACAAAAGTGATAGGTCGCGTCGGAACAAACAAAAGCGCCGCGTTAACAGTGACAGCAACGAGGAAACGGCAGTTAATGCCGGATTCCGAGGCTACAAATCCGGTCAACGGAAACAGCCAATCAAAGAAAAACTCAGGGTCCATCCAGTTTGGACCGAATACTCGACCGCTTATGCCAGATACATGGCACCCCCGAAAAGCCATCCAATCACACCAACTGGGATTGTTGGGTGTTCAAGCAGGCAGGCAAGTTAAGAGCCGAAAACAAAGACAAGGGGCTGCATAGTGAGGATGAGGAGGAGCCCAGGCCGCCGAACAACAGTGGACAGAAGGGATTTCCCCCGCAGGTGTGGACGGTGAACATGATATACGCAACCCACATCCCCAAGAGGGAGCGGAAGCGTGCGTTACGGGACGTATATGCGATGGAGTCGGTCGCCCCAAAGTTCAACCCATGGTCCTCCTGCCCGATCACCTTTGATCGAAGGGACCACCCCACTAGCATCCGTCACGGCGGCTTCGTCGCATTGGTTCTAGACCCAACCATTGACGGATTTCATCTCACAAGAGTCCTCATGGACGGCGGCAGTAGTCTGAACCTGCTTTACCAGGATACAGTGCGAAAGATGGGCATACATCCCTCGAGGATCAAGCCCACCAAAACGACCTTTAAAGGCGTTATACCAGGTGTAGAAGCAAACTATACAGGCTCAGTTACACTGGAAGTGGTCTTCGGATCTCCGGATAACTTCCGAAGCGAGGAGTTAATCTTCGACATAGTCCCGTTCCGTAGTGGCTACACGCACTGCTCGGGCGAACCGCATTCGCAAAATTCAACGTGGTACCGCACTATGCATACCTCAAGCTCAAGATGCCAGGCCCTAGAGGAGTAATCACTGTCAATGGGAACACTGAACGCTCTCTCCGAACGGAGGAGCACACGGCAGCGCTCGCAGCAGAAGTACAAAGCAGCCTCTCTAGGCAGTTCTCCAGTTCGGCCTTCAAAAAGCCGGACACTGTCAAGCGCGCCCGGAGTACCCTACAACAAGACCGCCTGGCATGTCCGAGCTAGCGTAGCAATGCGGCCCCAACCCTAGCCCTCGCGATATAGCGAAACCAGCACTTCGCGTACATAACTACGCTCTTGAAATACCATGGGCACAGGGGAAGGGGCACTATCACGGCACGCCCGAGATACGGCTTAAACCGCACCAGGGGCTGCCGGATTCCTTCTTTTTTTCTCTTACTCTCAGGACTCCATACTTCGGGCGACCCGTTCGGCAATTCAACTGCCGCACAAACGATGCAAGATCCAGGGAAGCAGACAAGCCACGCCGCATTATGGAACTCCCAGGTGGTCTCTATTGCGAGCAGTATACCTGTTTTTTAATACAATTCCTCGGCCTGCCCCTGGCCAGGACATGTTAAATAGTCCAATTTATTTTGCCTATCGCACTATTTGTATCGTTCCGCTTTCATAGCAGCCTTTCTATAAACAATGCATAGCTTTTTGTCTATTTTTTGCATTACCCTCTTTTTATATATATGTTTATTAATAACATGCTGCATCCGTACACTATGGTACGGCAAAATACGCCAGGGGCTTCAGTACCCATCAATATGGCGTGAGAAGTCCATCCACTTTCACAAGTGCGGCACCCCGAACTTATAGCACTATATGCATCGGCTCCGAATTATGATTTGGGTCAATAGTTGGGTTTGCCCGGCTCCTAGGTTTTGGTGCCTTACGTTCCGCTATATCGGCTAAGGTAGCACTAGGAGAACCACTGCGATTGTGCCTAGTTGAGCTGG
Source organism: Triticum aestivum (assembly GCF_018294505.1). Lineage (NCBI taxonomy): Eukaryota > Viridiplantae > Streptophyta > Magnoliopsida > Poales > Poaceae > Triticum > Triticum aestivum. The sequence goes on from NC_057797.1 coordinate 650,075,911, forward strand.
GCCGAGCACCTCAGTGGAGAAAGCTAAAACTGACTGTCATGATGAGGCGAGAGACCGGTCGCTTTTCGAGAGGTTTTTCGAGTCCTTAAAGGCTTATGCTGCTTCGAGCGAGGAACCGGCTTTGTCCGGCCAAGGCATGGATAGCGCCCCAAACTCGGTCTTCCGAATACTAGGGGCTTCGCCGAAATTTAAAATTATAGAGTTCTATGGCTAAGTGAGAGTGTTCAAGCATTATAGTCCGATTGCCTTGTTCGTTGTGCTGACCGCCTCCCTCGATGGACCCAATCATGGGAAAAAGAGTGCTCAGGTTTATCCGAAACACCCCAGCACTAGTGGCATGGGGGCAGAAGCCGACGATTGGCCATCTCTCAATTTTTTGATAAACGGCCGCACAGAAAGTAATATTTTAAATTCAAGCATTGCTTAGCGCATATGAACAAGTTTTCAGCGCATAGGATAACACGAGCGAGTTCATTCAAAACTTACATACTTGGTACATTCATCCGCCACAAGGTGGGCACCAGCAAGAACATCCTTGTAATAGTTCTCGGGCTTGCGATGCTCCTTCCCCGGCGGCGGCCCCTCCTTCACAAGCTTCTCACCGTCCAGCTTACCCCAATGCACCTTTGCACGGGCAAGGGCCCTACGGGCACCTTCGATGCAGACGGAGCGATTGATGACCTCGAGCCTTAGACAAGCCTCCACAAGCCGCCGCACCAGTCCGAAGTAGCTCCTAGGCAGGGCCTCTCTAGGCCACAGCCGAACTATGAAGCCCTTCAAGGCCTGTTCGTCTGCCTTGTGGAGCTCGACCAGCTGGTTCAGCTGGTCGCTCAAGGGCACAGGGTGTCCGGCCTCAGCGTACTGAGACGAGAACACCTTCTCCGTCGAGCTGCCTTCCTCGGCTCGGTAGAATGCGGCGGCATCAGATACGCTGCGGGGAAAATCTGCGAATGCCCCTGGAGAGCTCCGGATTCGGGTAAGTAACAAGTAGTTTACTTTTATATGTCTGCTTTGCATATAGAATGCCTTACCCGCCGCTATCTTTTTCACCGCATCCAATTCCTGGAGCGCCTTCTGGGCTTCGGCCTTGGCAGATTTGGCAGTTTTAAGGGCCGCAGCAAGCTCGGACGCTCGCGTCTTCGAGTCGAGCTCCAAACTCTCATGTTTTTGCATGAGAACCTGAAGCTCTTGCCGCACCTTGCCGACCTGCGCCTCAAATTTCTCCCACTCGGCGCGCTCCGTGGCCGCTTTCTTCTCGGCCTCGGATAGCGCGTGCTTGAGGGTCGCCACCTCAGTTGTGGCCCCTACAATAAGTAGTATACTCCTGTCATTTTTTGCAATTGCGCCTCCCTATAGGCATTTTTTCTATAAGGTATCTCTTACCTTATTTCTCCTCAAGCTGCCATTTGGCAAGGCCGAGCTCTTGCTCGGTCCGCTCGAGGCCCTGCTTCCGGGCACCCACCTCCGCAGTCAGTGCGGCGGTGGCCAGTAGCGAAGCCTGCATACGTATATTGACTCCTTTTTAGTTAGACTTTTGCGATATTTAATAGATCCTCTATTCGGCTTTTTTTTCCGAACGCCAAACAGAGCATCAGGGGCTATTGTCTATACGGTAATATTTTTACATATTTTTACTTACCTCGAAGCCTGTTAGAAGGCTAGCACAAGCTTCAATAAGTCCGCTTTTGGCGGACCGAACCTTCTGGATCACCGTACTCATGATGGCACGGTGCTCCTCGTCGATGCAGGTGCCCTTAAGCTCCTCCAGCAGATTGTCCGGCGCCTCCGGCTGGACGGAGAACGCCGGCTCAGTAGGCTTGCTCCTCTTGGAAGGAGTTCGCCTACCGCGGTACGGAACCGTTGATGATTCTGGCGCAGTGTCCGGCTTAAAGCCGAACTTGGATCCCAGGGGGGGTCTTGTAACCTTCACTCCTGGAGTCTGGGAGGTCGCCTCGCGGCTCCTCCTGGACCACCTCCTCTCACCCTGGAGCTTGTCGCGACGCCACTTCGGCGTCATCCGCAGCACATGGGGAAGAAGTAGGCGGAACTGAATTCATGTCCGATGAATCCAGGGAGCCGCTCGACGACTCGTCGAGCCCGTCCTTGGCCGGACTGCATGATTATATCTGACATTAGGGAAAGCTGTGCAACAAAAGGAATATCATGAGTTACTCTGGTATCCGAACACTTACGATCTCGCCGGAAGCTTGGCCCTGTCCGGCCACTCCTCTTCGTCCTCGTTGGCGTCGGGGACGTAGTCCGGCGGAGGGGTTTTCCTCTTCTTGGACCCCTCGGCCTCCCCTACCGGGGCGGCCTCCCTCTTCTTTCCTCCCCCCGCTGGAGGGGGAGAGGTTTCTTCTTCCTCCTCCTCGCCTTCACGGGAGGAGTGCGTCTCGGACTCGTCAGACGACGAGTCCGACACCACCATATGCCGGGAACTCTTTCGAGTCCCCGTGGCCTTCTTCTTCTTGGCCTTCTTCTCCGGCACCACATAAGGTGCCGGAACCAGCAGCTTCTCTAGGAGAGCAGGGGTTGGGTCTTCGGGCAAGGGAGCCAGACAGTTAATCTGTCCGGACTTCTCCCGCCAATCCTGTCAAAGGTGAGGGAGTTTAGATCCCGCATAGAGTCAAACTATGAAAAAACTTAACATCCTGTAAAAGATGGAAATATCTTACCTCGCCAGCAGGACGCTGCGAGCTGAATCCGCGGTCTTCAGAGGCGGATGTGGGAGCCTCGGCACCTTTGGTTAGCCCCCTCCAGACATCTTCGTACGTCGTGTCGAAGAGCCTGCTTAGAGTTCGGTGCTGCGCTGGGTTGAACTCCCACAAATTGAAGTCCCATTCTTGACACGGAAGGATCCGGTGGACGAGCATGACCTGGATTACGTTGACAAGCTTGAGCTGCTTGTTTGTCAGGGACTGGATGCATTTTTGCAGTCCGGTCAACTCTTCTTCGTCGCCCCACGACAAGCTCGTCTCCTTCCAGGACGTGAGCCGCGTAGGGGGTCCGGATCGGAATTCAGGGGCTGCGATCCACTTCAGATCGCGTGGCTTGATGATGTAAAACCACCCTAACTACCACCCCTTCAAGGTCTCCACAAAGGAGCCCTCGAGCCATAGGACGTTGGTAATTTTGCCCGCCATGGCACCTCCGCACTCCGCCTGGTTGCCGCGCACCACCTTTGGCTTGATGTTGAAGGTCTTGAGCTAGAGGCCGAAATGGGGGCGAATGCAAAGGAAAGCCTTGCACACGACGATAAATGCCGAGATATTGAGGATGAAGTTCGGGGCCAGATCGTAGAAATCTAGGCCATAGTAGAACATGAGCCCACGGACAAATGGGTGGAGAGGAAAACCCAGTCCGCGGAGGAAGTGGGGAAGAAATACTACCCTCTCATGGGGCCTTGGGGTGGGGAGAAGCTGCCCCTCCTCAGGAAGCCGGTGCGCGATGTCTTTGGACAAGTATCCGGCCTTCCTTAACCTATTGACATGGCCCTCCGTGACGGAGGAGACCATCCACTTGCCTCCCGCTCCGGACATTGTTGGAGAGGGTTGAGGTAGGAAGTGCGGGCTTGGGCGCTGGAGCTCGGGTGCGCAGAAGATGGATAGGAAAAGGAGGAAGAAGGCGTAGGTAAAAAGGTGGATCCTTATCCCCTTATATGGGCCGATGCGACTATGCGTCCCCACCAGCCTAGTAAAACTCGCTTGCCTCCCAAGCGCCATGATAAGTGGCGCGGTTGGGTTACCCACGTCCGTATTAACGAGAATCCCGTAAACAAAGGGGACACTATCTCTGCTTTGACAAGACGTGCCAAGGAAACCGCCTCGCAAAACACGCTGAGGTGGAGAAGTGAAAACGATTCGAATAAAGGCTTGGCCATAGTGTGATGTCACGCTGCGGAATACGTCAGCAGATTAGATTTGTGTTAATATTGTTCTCTCTATGGCAATACGTGGAAGCTTATTTTGCAGAGCCGGACACTACTCTTGGTGTTTACAAACTTTTATGAAGAATTTGGAGGAGGAACCCGCCTTGCAATGCTGAAGACAATCTGCACACCGGACTCGTCGTCATTGAAGCCTGGTTCAGGGGCTACTGAGGGAGTCCTGGATTAGGGGGTGTTTGGGTAGCCGGACTATACCTTCAGCCGAACTCCAGGACTATGAAGATACAAGATTGAAGACTCCGTCCCGTGTCCGGAAGGGACTTTCCTTGGCGTGGAAGGAAAGCTTGGCGATGCGGATATTCAAGATCTCCTACCATTGTAACCAACTTTGTGTAACCCTAACCCTCTCCGGTGTCTATATAAACCGGAGGGTTTTAGTCCGTAGGACAACTTCATCATACAACAATCATACCATAGGCTAGCTTCTAGGGTTTAGCCTCCTTGATCTCATGGTAGATCTACTCTTGTACTACCCATATCATCAATATTAATCAAGCAGGACGTAGGGTTTTACCTCCATCAAGAGGGCCCGAACCTGGGTAAAACATTGTGTCCCTTGTCTCCTGTTACTATCCGGCCTAGACGCACAGTTCGGGACCCCCTACCCGAGATCCGCCGGTTTTGACACCGACACTCATATTCATCAAGATCAACCAAGCAGGAAGTAGGGTATTACCTCCATAGAGAGGGCCCGAACCTGCGTAAACATCGTGTCCCCCGTCTCTTGTTACCATCGATCCTAAACACACAGTTCGGGACCCCCTACCCGAGATCTGCCAGTTTTGACACCGACAGTGCCTCATGCCCCTGTATATGAAGGAGGGAGAGGGGAGGAGGCCGGCCTAGGGGGCGCGCCAAGTGGGGGGAAACCCACTTGGACTCCTAGTCCTATTCAGCCTCCTTCCTTCTATCGGAGGGGGAAAGGGGGAAGGAGAGGGAGAAGGAAAGGGGGCCGCGCCCCCTCCCCTTGTACAATTCAGACTCCCCATGGAGGGGTTCCACCCCTTTGTGGGCTGCCTTGCCTCTCCCCTATGGCCCATGTGGCCCATTACTTCCCCCGGGGGGTTCCGATAACCTCCCGGTACTCCGATAAATACTCGAAATACTCTGGAATCATTTTGGTGTCCGAATACTATGATACAATATATCAATTTTACCTCTCGACCATTTCAAGACTCCCCGTCATGTTCGTGATCTCATCCAGGACTCAAAACAATCTTTGGTCACCAAAACACATCACTCATAATACAAATCGTCATCGAACGTTAAGCGTGCAGACCCTACGGGTTTGACAACTATGTAGATATGACCGAGGCACATCTCTGTTCAATAACCAACAGTGGAACCTGGATGCTCATATTGGTTCCTACATATTCTACGAAGATCTTTATCGGTCAAACCGCAATGACAACATACGTTATTCCTTTTGTCATCGGTATGTTACTTGCCCGAGATTCGATCATCGGTATCTTCATACCTAGTTCAATCTTGTTACTGGAAAGTCTCTTTACTCGTTCTATAGTGCATCATCTCGTAACTAACTCATTAGTCACATGGCTTGCAAGGCTTATCATGATGTGCACAATACCGAGAGGGCCCAGAGATACCTCTCCGATACTCAGAGTAACAAATCGTAATCTCGATCTATGCCAACCCAACAAACACCTTCAGAGATACCCATAGAGCATCTTTATAATCACGCGGTTACTTTATGACGTTTGATAGCACACAAGGTATTCCTCCGGTATTCGGGAGTTGCATAATCTCATAGTCAAAGGAATATGTATAAGTCATGAAGAAAGCAATAGCAATAAAACTTGACGATCATTATGCTAAGCTAATGGATGGGTCTTCTCCATCACATCATTATCCTAATGATGTGATCCCATTCATGAAATGACAACACATGTCTTTGGTCAGTAAACTTAACCATCTTTGGTTAACGAGCTAGTCAAGTAGAGGCCATATTAGGGACACTTCGTTTTGTCGATGTATTCACACATCTATCAAGTTTCTGGTTAATACAATTCTAGCATGAATAATAAACATTTATCATGATATAAGGAAATATAAATAACAACTTTATTATTTCCTCTAGGGCATATTTCCTTCAGTCTCCCACTTGCACTAGAGTTAATAATCTAGATTAAATAGTAATGATTTTAACACCCATGGAGTCATGGTGCTGATCATGTTTTGCTCATGGTAGAGGCTTAGTTCGCGGGTCTGCAACATTTAGATCCGTATGTATTTTGCAAATCTCTATTTCTCCCTCCTTGATTTGATCACAGATGGAGTTGAAGCGTCTCTTGATGTGTTTGGTTCTCTTGTGAAATCTGAATTCCTTCGCTAAGGCAATTGCTCCAGTATTGTCACAAAAGATTTTCATTGGACCCGATGCACTAGGTATTACACCTAGATCATATATGAACTCCTTCATCCAGACTCCTTCATTTGCTACTTTCGAAGCAGCTACGTACTCCGCTTCACACATAGATCCCGCCACGACACTTTGCTTGGAAGTGCACCAACTGACAACACCACCATTCAATATAAATATGTATCCGGTTTGCGACTTAGAGTCATCCGGATCAGTGTCAAAGCTAGCATCAAAGTAACCATTTACGACAAGCCCTTTGTCACCTCCTAAACGAGAAACATATCTTTAGTCCTTTTCAGGTATTTCAGGATGTTCCTGACCATTGTCCAATGATCCACTCCAGGATTACTTTGGTACCTCCCTGCTAAACTTATAGCAAGGCACACATCAGGTCTGGTACACAACATTGCATACATGATAGAACCTATGGCTGAGGCATAGGGAATGCCTTTCATTTTCTCTCTATCTTCTGCAGTGGTCGGGCATTGAGTCTGACTCAACTTCACACCTTGTAACACAGGCAAGAACCCTTTCTTTGACTGATCCATTTTGAACTTTTTCAAAACTTTATCAAGGTATGTGCTTTGTGAAAGTCCAATTAAGCATCTTGATATATCTCTACAAATCTTGATGCCCAATATATAAGCAGCTTCACTGAGGTCTTTCATTGAAAAATTCTTATTCAAGTATCCTTTTATGCTATCCAGAAATTCTATATCATTTCCAATCAGCAATATGTCATCCACATATAATATTAGAAACGCTACAGAGCTCCCACTCACTTTCTTGCAAATATGAGCTTCTCCAAAAGTCTGTATAAAACCATATGCTTTGATCACACTATCAAATCATATATTCCAACTCCAAGATGCTTGCACCAGTCCATAAATGGATCGCTAGAGCTTACACACTTTGTTAGCACCTTTAGGATCGACAAAACCTTCTGGTTGCATCATATACAACTCTTCTTTAAGAAATCCGTTAAGGGATGCAGTTTTGACATCCATTTGCTAGTTTTCATAATCGTAATATGTGGGAATTGCTAACATGATTCGGACATACTTAATGAAAGTGCAACTATCCCTGGGTGGTTTTGGTAATTACTAACAACATATAGCTCATTGAACTAATGCTATTTCAAGATGATCATTTCAGAAAGTTCAATGATTGGCATGGCATGGATTAGGAATGTGGACCCCTCAAAATGCTAAGGACACATATTGGCTGAAGCTCAAGACTCTACTTTTTCATTTTAGTGATCCAAGATCACATTGAGTCCATAGGAAAAGCCAATACTATTAAAAGGGGATGAGGTGTTGCTTAATGGTTTACTTGCTCAAAATGCTTAGTGATATGCTCCAAAAGCTCTCAACCACTTTCCCATGTCCACATATGTCCCAAACCAAAAGTCAAACTCGGCCCTACTGATTTGATCCATCCGGCACCACCAAGCTCACTTGACATAGCCACTGCCAGAAACCCTAGTCACTTCGGTCTCACCAATAGGGATCTCGGTCTCACCAAGATGGGATTGCAAACTCTCTATTTCCCTTCGTAACATTTCGGTCCAACTGAGATGAGCGATTGGTCCCACCGAGTTCGCAATGCAAACTCTCTGTTTCCCTTTCGTAACGTTTCGGTCTCACCGAAATGAGCGATTCGGTCCCACCGAGTTTGCCTGACCAACTCTCTGGTTAGCTCATTACCAAAATTGGTCCCACCAAGTTTGTGTAATCGGTCTCACTGAGATTACGTTATGCCCTAACCCTAATGAAATCGGTCCCACTGAGTTGACATGTCGGTCCCACCGAAAAGCCTAACATTCACATTTTGAACTAAATCGGTCTGACCGAGTTCGGTAAATTGTGTGTAACGATTAGATTTTGTGTGGAGGCTATATATACCCCTCCACCCACTCTTCATTTGTGGAGAGAGCCATCAGAATGTGCCTAACTTCCAGCATTCATCTTCTGATAGAGAACCACCTACTCATGTGTTGAGACCAAGATATTCCATTCCAACCATATGAATCTTGATCTCTAGCCTTCCCCAAGTTGCTTTCCACTCAAATCATCTTTCCACCAAATCCAAATCCGTGAGAGAGGGTTGAGTGTTGGGGAGACTATCATTTTAAGCACAAGAGCAAGCAGTTCATCATCAACACACCATCTATTACCTTTTGGAGAGTGGTGTCTCCTAGATTAGTTAGGTGTCACTTGGGAGCCTCCGACAAGATTGTGGAGTTGAACCAAGGAGTTTGTACGGGCAAGGAGATCGCCTACTTTGTGAAGATCTACCCTGGTGAGGCAAGTCCTTCATGGGCGATGGCCATGGTGGGATAGACAAGGTTGCTTCTTCGTGGACCCTTCGTGGGTGGAGCCCTCCATGGACCCGCGCAACCATTACCCTTCGTGGGTTGAAGTCTCCATCAACATGGATGTACGATAGCACCACCTATCGGAACCACGCAAAAAATCTCCGTGTCTACATTGCATTTGCTCCCTCCAGACTCCTCCCTTTACCTTCATGTGCAATGTTTTACATTCCGCTGCTATACTCTTAGACTTCCATGTGTAGGTTGATTGCTTGACTTGTGCAAAGCTGCTAAAATATGCCAAGACATGAAATTGGCAAAAGGATAGATTTTTATTTGGTCAAGTAGTCTAATCACCCCCCCCTCTAGACATACTTTCGATCCTACAAGTGGTATTAGAGCTTTGGTCTCCATTTTCCTTGATTTCCATAGCTTTTTGTGATCATATCATGGTTTTCACAACCTAGGATACTATGGCGTCTAGCAAGGGAAATTACCACCGTAGAGGTCCTTACTTTGATGGTACTAATTTTGCTAGTTGGAAGCGTAAGATGCAAAGGCATATTCTTGGACATAACCCCGCCGTTTGGGCTATTGTGTGTATTGGCTTGCAAGGTGAATTCTTTAATGGGACAGAATCGAACCGTGAAGCTACGTCGGAAGACACTACAAAAAAAAGACACATCCATGACATTTTGGGCCGAACAAATTTTTTTTCTGTCATACATATGACACTTCTATGACGAGAATTGTGACAAAACCCGGTATCATCATAGATGTGGTGGGATCCTACTTCTATGACAAAAAATCATGACAGAAAATGGGATTTTCGTCCTGGGCGGGCCGGAGACGCAGCTGCCTGACATTCTTTGGGTCATCCATGACGGAAAAAACCATGGTAGAAGCGAGGGCAAGCAAAATTTCGGGGAGTTCCCGGTTACGGTGGGAGGTCGGGAGCCGAGCGGTGCGCGTTTCTCTCGTACACGTACGCGCGTGTGTTCGAGGCGTTGGTTGTAACTGAACCCGAGCGAGGCGTTGGGCTATAACTGAACCAAGCGATTGCACTGCAGGCTACGCGTTACTCAACCCGAGCGATCGATCGATGGCTGTTAACTGAACCCGATCGAGCGATTCCTTCACTACTGCTTCTAACTGAAGCCGATCGATTGGATGAACAGTGAGCGTTGCAGGAGGGGATAAACAGTGAGCGGTGGCGTTGCCTCTGGATGAACATGACCCCATGGTGTGGAGGGCTGGATGAACAGTAGACGGTGGAGGGGTGCCCGTGGAGGGGTGGTTGAACAGGACCCCATGGTGTGGAGGGTTGGATGAACAGTAGATGGTGGAGGGGTGGTTGAACAGTAGCCGGTGGAGTAGCGCGCGGTGGAGGCTGGATGAACAGGAGCCCGTGGAGGCTGGAGGAGGTCGACGGTGGAGATGAACAGTATCCCGTGGAGTCCCGTTTTGCGGTACGCCACACCCCTCCCGATGAACAGGACCCCCGTTTCGACCGTAGGAGGTCCGCTTTGTCCGTTTTGCGGTACGCCACACCCCACCTGATCAACAGGACCCCCGTTTCGACCATAGGAGGTCCGTTTCCTCCGTTTTGGGTACGCCACACCCCTCCCGATCAACAGGACCCCCGTTTCGACCGTAGGAGGTCCATTTCCTCCGTTCTGCGGTACGCCAGGCCTCGTTTCCATCGTCTGTTCTGTCCAAGCCCTCCCGATGAACACAACCATGCATTCTGTTCCGACCCAGCCGGTTGGCTCCCACGCGTTCCGTTGCCTCCCGATGAACACGACGCATTCTGTTGCCTCCCGATGAACATGACGCATTCCGTTGCCTCCCCATGAACCGACGCATTTCGTTGCCTCCCCATGAACATGACTACGACGTTGTTTCTCTGTTCTGGCCCAGCCACGTACACGAGCCCTGGCCGTACGTATGCACGAGTAGGCGTTCGAGACCCTGCCCGTATGTACACATACGTGGCCATATTTTCTTTCTTGCAACCTGGCCATTGTACGTACGTGTACATGCTACGTGCGCGCCTCTACTACGACACGTGCGCGCCACTACTACGACACGTGCGTGCCCCTACATCGACCAGTATGTACGTACATGTTTGCGACCAGAATGACAACGCTATGTACGCTTTGACCAGGTGGGTCCTGACTGTCAGGCACTTCCTTGCCTGCAAAGATGTAGCTGGTGGGTCCCAGCAGTCAGGCGGGCGAATCGTTTTTTTGCCCGAACGCACTTCCTTGCGTGCGAAGGTGTAGCTGTTGGGTCCCAACAGTCAGGGGGCGAATTGTTTTTTTTGCCCGGACACACTTCCTTGCGTGCGAAGGTGTAGCTGGTGGGTCCCAGCAGTCGGGGGGCAAATCCCTTTTTTCGGACGCACTTCCTTGCGTGCAAAGATGTAGCTAGTGGGTCCCAATAGTCAGGGGGGCGAATCGTTTTTTGGACACACTTCCTTGCGTGCGAAGATGTAGCTCGTGGGTCCCAGCAATCAGGGGGCGAATCATTTTTTTGCGAAATACGGTGGCCCGTCCAGTGGGTCCCCGCTGTTAGGTGTAGGAATAATTATTTTGCGCATAATAAGGAGGCACTTCCTTGCGGCTGCCGTGGACCCAGCTGTCAGCCTCTCCGCGTACAGTCCATGTCCGATGGAAGTCGTTCCTTGACCACGTTGACCACGCCGCGCCGAGAGGACCAGGGCGGTGGACGACGGCGAGGCCTAGGAAGGGGACGATGCGGAGCCGGGGAAGACGCGGCAGTGGATGCCCACGCGTAGAGGAGTACGAGGGCACTGGTCTGGTGCGGTGTGAGGCTGCCGTCACCACAGAGTAACAGGGGGTGTGGGTGAGTAGAGGGATGGCCTGGCCAGCCGTGGGTGTAGTAGGGGGAGGTGAGGCCTCCGCCGCATCGCAGCCGGCCACGGGATGCGGGAGCACGAGGCACGACCAGCGCTGGGTTGGGTGGCCGGAGAAAGAAGACCAGAGGTTGAAGAAGCACGACGGCCGTTGGATGGACATCGTACGGTCACTACAGCTATAATCATTTATATTGACTAAGTTGACAAATCCCTTGGTACGTCAACTTAGTAGGCCCACAGGTCAGCTTCCGAAACGGTGCACCCCAGATGTTAGGGGGAGGAATCATTTTTTGGGCGGGTGAAGCTAGAATATCCGAGATTGAAGAAGAAGCATGGCATCCGTTGGATGGACATCCAACGGCCACTGCTGCTAGAACCGTGTGTTGACTATAAGTTGACAAAGCCTTGCATATGCGTCAACTCTATTTTTAGGGGACGTGTCAACTTAGTAAGGCCAGAAGTGTGTGGCAGAGAACTTATAGCCCATTTGAGATTTGTAAGAATGTGTAGCCCATTTTTGAATTCTAATGGAATTTACTACAGCCCATTTACAGTTTGTTAAAAGTACAACCCATTTCAACCAACCGTTCAAAACAGAATTCAATAAAATTTCCCACATTTTGATGGGATCCGAAATATTTTTATCTCAAAATTTCTAGTCAGATTAAATACAATTTCAATATAAGTTTATATTACATAAAAATCCAATGACACATTACGCTCACAACAATTAATGAAATTAAAATTTTCAATATCCAAAAATAATATTTTATAAAGTAATCACGTGATTGGTGCATTTTTTATAGTTACTGCCCAGTTTTTATAATTACATCCCATTTATTATTTCTTAAAGTCCATTTTCTTGTTAAGCCTAATGCATCCCTCCTAGGAAAGATTTGCAGCCCAGCGGGGCAGAGAATAACAACTTGACCTTGCCTAGGTATTCCTAAAAAAATTATAGCTGGGCTAGCCATTTTCAGCTTGAAAAAATTAATATCTAGGCTGGATATCTGGCATGGGCTAGACGGGCCACAGCCCGCCCAGTTAATACCTGCAGCGATGTTTTCGTTGTTGTTCAGAGGAGAAAAATTAATATCTGGGCTAAACATCGAAAAACTCTGCAGTGCTCACACCTCAAAAACACAAATACTTCTCGAACTGCTTGGTCCGAGCTGTTGGCCGCTTTTTGTGCAATTCTCTCGTTTATTGACTACTCGCTCCTTTCCGGTTTATAAGGCTCAATTCAAAAATCTCACCAACCAAGGTAGATGATGAGTGGTGGAATATTTTTTGTAGTTTGCAAAAGCACCCAATTAATGCTCTTGTTTTCCTCAAAAAATTATGTTTACGAATGCATTAATTGCAATGCATGCATTGGTCATTTTTCTCTTTATACTTGCATGCAATGATTTAATGCACCTTGAAGTCTGAACATGTGATGGGAACAACCAAATTGAGACTTAGAAAATGGAAAAACTAAAATTTTGAGATAAGCCCTATAAAACGGAAAGGTGGGAGTACTACATAGGTTGACAATGGTGTGGGACCATGATGTCAGGAAACTAGGAGGAAGCAAAATAAATTATAGTTATATATATAATAATAATAAGGAGGAGGCACTTGCGTACGTGAGGCTATGGACCTGGTGGGTCCCCTTTGTCATCCTCTCCAAGTAAAGTCATCTCCTCGCCCGCGCGCGCTTTCCGCCCGAAACAGGTAGTGCCGCCCTCCCCGCTTCCCGGTGCAGGCGATTGCTCCACCTTCAAACGACACAAGTGTCGTCCGTCCGTCCATCTGCCGCCCACATTAATGATACGCGGTTGCCGAGGCGGCTACTCCGGCGCCACACGTCCGTCCCTCCGCCCGCCCACCATTGCTATATAAACTGCTGCGCCGGCCATAGCCGCAGTCATCCGCATCCGTTCCCTTTCTCCTGTCCACACCACTCCTGCCCACCATGGCTTCCTCGCGCTCCAGCGCTCTTCGGGACAGGCGGATGGCAGACCACAACGAGATGGCAACAATTGCTGCCGACTGGCTGGCCGGCAGGCAGCTGGAGGACGATGACGTCCCAATGGAGAACATGCTAGTCGACGATCCGGCGCCAACCCCCTCCTCCGCGCCAACCTCGCCGGTGCATTGCACCATGACCATCGGCAAGGCCCGTGCCCAATATATGGACAGGGTGAGGCAGATGCGTGAGGAGCAGTTCAGTGAGGTGCAGGCCGACGCCGCCTACAACCACCATCTCCTCGAGGAGCACCTGTAGGCGGAGGAGCAGATCACCGCGGAGCGGGCGGAGCAAGAGGTGCTGCTCGACTCGTACCGCTCTGCCCGCAAGGGCCGCATTGAGCGCTGGCGGTACCACATGCAAGTGGCGAAGGCTGCGGCCGCCTACAAAGAGGCTAGCAAAGAGGCCGATGAAGCGGGCGAGGCGCTGTTTGGCGAGACCGAGGACAATGCCGGCTCTGACGAGTCCCCGCTCCGCTAGCATCGACGAGGCCCTGCTATGCCGAGGCCCCGTGGCGCCAACAACGAGGCAGAGGATACCGCCGGCTCCGCCAAGGCCCCGCCCCGCCAACAACGAGGCAAAGGACACCGCCGGCTCCGCCGAGGCCCCACCCCACCAACAACGAGGCAGAGGACATCGCCGGCTCCGCCGAGGCCACGCCCCAATGCCAACGAGGCCGCGCCACACAGAAAACAAGGAAAAGTAGAATACGGTAGGTCGCCGCCTCTCGGGTCCAAGTAAGGCTACCGCTGCTACCCTCCGGTTGAAGCCAAGCTAGGTGGGTTGACCATTGACGGCCGGTTAGCTTCTTGGCGGTGACGTGGAGTCGGAGAGTTGCGCTGGAGAAGAACGCTACTTCTACTTAACTGCTGGTGCAGTTGGCTGGCTGACATGTGGGCCCAATAGGCCAGATGTCAGGTACGCAACTGCACCTGCAGTTAAGTCACTGAAGCTTCTGTTTGGCTCAGCGGGACACATGTGGGTAGCTTCGGTTAATTAATTATACCTCAAGCGCACCCCTTTTTAGTTGAAGAATGTACGAAATGTAATGAAATCCGGCATGTTTATATGAAATCCGACCGTGTATGAATGAATTTATTTCGATTAGTTCGAATTCCTGTATCACTGGCATTGGATGAACATGCAAAACAATACATACTGGCATTATTCCCAGGGTGATCACCTCGTTTGCAGCAGTTTCACATGTACTCCCTCCGGTCCTTTCTAGTCTGCATACAAGTTTTGTCTGCAGTCAAAGTATCTCTACTTTGACCAATCTTATACAAAAAAGTATGCACTTTCACAATGTGCGAAGTAAAAAGGAACAGAAGGAGTACAAAGAGTTTGAGCAGCTTTTTAGCGTTTCTGTACATTGCAATCAAACACACAGGCCTGGAAATACATAGAGAACATTCAAAACAATTGATGATTATGCATCTCAGTGACTCACATGTTAGAGGCTATATTTACTTCACAACTAAAGAATCAAGAAAAAATTATCGACGCTGCTGATAGCAAAGGGCGTCCCATTCGAAAATATCAAACGCATGTCTTGCTAAAATCGATGAGCAAAATTTGGCAAGGTTGTCCCATTCCAAAATATCAAATGCCTACGATTGTGGAATGGGCAGGGTTTGCCATCAGTTCGGACATTGACATGGCACCTCGTGCTAAATAAACCAGTTGTTCTTTTTGTGTAGTTCCACCAAAATCAACCAAATTCACGCGTAGCTTGTATGATTTCGCCCTTATATGTTGCAACGCCTTGAACTTATCGGCACCTCCTTTCTTGTGGTTGCAATGAATGATTCGATGTATTCATGAACATTTTGTGCGGTTCCCATTGAAATCAAGTTGAGCACCCATGTTTGCACAAATACAAAAAAGTAATTAGTATAATGCAAATTGTACTATGAATTGACAATTTCAACAGGCACATACATGGTCCATGTAGAGCACACTTTTAGAAAAATGGAACTCACCAGAAAGAATCCTAGAACAACATTCTACTCGCGCATCACATCAAAAAGATGGATATTTGTCAGTCCTTCTGAGCTGAAGCTAGTTTGGTCTTGTGGGGAGTAGTGTAACCATCCTTCAACTGCTCCTTATGATGAGAAGATAGATAGGGCTTCTTCATCCTGGCATAATCAGAACTAGTCACTTCACGTACTCCATATTCTTATTCAAGGAAGATGATCCTGTTGTGCAAAGACAAGAGGACTACTAAATGCTAGCATCCCTGTTTGCTCGAAAAAAGGAAAGGAAATATTTAAAACAGCACAGATGAAGCACTTCTCAAGGACAATACCACTTTTTCATGACAGTATCTAAACAGTAGCACAACACCAATAGAGATGACAACGCTCAATCATATGGATGAAATCAGTGGGTGAGTACCAACCTTTGTCGGGAGGCTTATTGTGTAGAGCATACAGATGAAGCACTTCTCCGGAACCATCTGTTGCTATTTCTATCTACGGTGGTGGCCATGCGTACTATATACTCCTCCATTAGTTTAATGTTTCCAACATATTCTTGTGCAGTTCCACTAAAATATATGGTATCTTCAAAGAAGATCCCTGTTTGCACAAGTTGAGATAATTACATATTACATTAAGAGTGGCATCAAATCAGTGGCAAAACAATTGCTCGTTCCAGCCATAGCAATAAATTAAGATGCAAAACTATATCATTACTTGTGTCATCATAGTTTAGTGCTTCATTACAACACCAGGAGTTGATTTTTGTTTTTCTTCCGCTTGTTCTTCCCCTTCATCACTTGGTTCAATAACAGACAAGCTTTGCCTTCAATGTAAGATTTGGCATGTCAATTAGGGAGCACAAGTATAGTACTAAACTTAATTTTCGGATGAAAGTGGCACAATACAGGCCAGCAGTTGTGAAATATCCTTATCTTACCTCAATGGGATATTACGGTGCACATACAGATTGGAAGTCTTGTCTCCATTTGTGCAGTTCACTAAAATCAAGCAACATTATCGTACAACTAGCACAACATATGAAAGCACACTACAGAATCATGTGAAAGAAGGCTAGTACTGACCTCTCATGATGCGGAATTCAAACAACTCACAAGAAGAAGATCTGAACTAAATTCGCCTTAACGGATAGGAAGTAAGATCTCCGCTTGTGCAGTTCCACTAAGATCAAGCAATCAAGCAACGTTGTCAGTGTGACATTTTGGTTGAACTGCACACAAAAAATCTTAAAACAAAAGTGTTTTGTATAGTGCAACAAAAGGTCACAATGGCAACGCGGTGAAGTAGATAACCCTATTTACACAGAGGTGCAAAGGAAACAATTAGTGGTCAATAACGGTGGATGACACAGAAGCCAACAAAAAGAAGCATCTACCTTATCTAAATGGGAAAGAAAGCAAGATAGTAGCATTTCTCAAATGGTGGCATTGATTAATATTAACATAGAGATTATATTAACAATAAAATTCGTTAAACATGTAATTTGCTTTTAACTGTGGCATTGCATCAATTTTCCAGCAGCATTTTGGTGTAGGGACTAAAAAAACTCTGTGTCAGTCCCATCTAAAATAAACAGGAGGGACTTTTAAAGACTAAAAGTGGGCATTTGGGACGAAAGAAAGAAGACCCCGAGGGAGTCTTTTTGGGACTTTTTCCAACAGTTTCCCCTGCCACGCATCGCACCTTGTCTCTATAAGTTCATTACTAGGGGTAACATGGTCTTTTAGCATGTCATTTAATAACCTCTAGTCCATGTTTAGTCCCTGGAACCAAGCAGGTAGGGACTAGGGAGTTTTTAACCAAACAGGGCCTTAGATTAACAACAGCTAATGAGTTGCACGGGACAGTGGACGCACCAACACCATGTGCATCTACCGATGTACTGTGGTAATGCATAGTCTGTTGCAACAAAGAACAAACAACCAAGGAGCATATTTGTGTTGGTCCCAGTTTTGTTATCTTTAGACACCTTTTCCTATGTGAGCACAGCAAATCTAGTCCTGCTCAAATTCTACAGCCTTGTCCCTTCCTTTCCTTTTTGAACTAGTACTTTTGCCCCTTCCTTTCCTCTTTGAACCATGTCCTAGATTTATGCGATACAACTTTCCCCACTACTTTCCCCCATTCATTTCCTCTTTGAACCACGTCCTAGATTCATGCTATACAACTTTCCCCCTTCATTTCCTCTTTGAACCACATCCTAGATTCATGCTATATACAACTTTTCCCACTACTTTCCCCCACTCCTTTCCTCTTTGAACCACGTCCTAGATTCATGGTATACATGCAGCTAGAGCAATGCATGTGGAGTAAGTAAATTATACCTTAAGGTTCTTGGGGCGTGGTTCGGTGGGCGATGGGACGACGGCGAAGAAGAAGGGGTCGGAGGCCCTCCCACGCCGCCGCTGGGTGGAAAGTGAACAGCTGCCCCAGTAGTCCCTCGCTGACGACAACAACGTTAAGACTCCTTCCCTTCCCGATGGATGGATCTTGTCGGCTCTTTGAGCAGCAGTGAGGGGAGAGAGAGGCCAACGAAGTCTTGTTTAGATCTACGGAGGGCGAGAGAGTGTGAAGAGAGCAACTACTCCCTCCGTTCCAAATTACTCGTCGAAGAAATGGATGTATCTAGAACTAAAATACATCTAGATACAGCCATACGTGCGACAAGTAATTCGGAACAGAGGGAGTACAAGCGCTGAGGCTCCAGCAGGAGAGGGCGAGAGAGTGTGAAGAGCGCAACTACAAGCGCTAAGGCTCCAGTGTGTATATATATACTGGAGAGAGAGTGTGAAGCGTGCAAACCCTAGAAAACATTTTGACGAGTCAAAGAATCCTCCTGGCACAAATTATGCTCAAGTGTAGTTATCAAACCTGAGACCTCAAGTTAGAAGGTGCAACGGGACCAAGGTGCGTGCGTGTGTGCGTGTGTGTGTGTGTGTGTGTGTGTTTAACAACATGTGTGTGTTAGAGAGAGCGATAGATCAACCTACTCCTACAGAGAGATGTTGTGTAGTGTACGATTTTAGCCGCGAGAGTCGGTGCATCCTCTCGTTTCCGGGCGTGTACGGTAGGTACATCCAGACAGCTGCCATGCCCGCTCCTGACCAGCCTAGCCCACCCAAAGCCCCTCCATCGCCCGCGCGCGCTTCCCGCCCGAAATGGTCAGCGCCGCTCCAAAGAATCGGGGCCACATTCATGCCCGGGCAGAGCGGACGCGACCTCTCACTGGCGCAAGAGTGATGGTCACTGTTGGGTCTGTGTGATTTGACTGCTCATTGGTCTTTATTACTGAGGTGGTAGGACTGCTGGATGTCCCACGCTTTCGACGAAAGGAGGTACTACTGCTAGATTATAATTTTCTCCATTCTTACAGCGGAGGCGTGCAAGAGGAGTGAAAACACGCAGGCTCAGTGATTATATGGCCCACCTCACACTATCACCGTGTGACACCTAACTCTTTACATAGTACTCCCTCCGTTCCTAAATATTACTAGATGAGTCCCCGCGTGTTGCCGCGGAATAGCGGTATATCTCTCTGCGCAAAATTATCGATTTCATAGAACTAAAAAAAATCTATAACCGCATGACAAATGTGGTATCCAAACTAAATAAACTGCCATCATCATTTAGATCATCCCACGTAAGGAAAAAATATCAGCCAACTCCTACTGCATAATGGGATTATATTTTTCTTTTTGACATGTTAATGGGACTGAAAAGCTCACTTACATGCATGTTATCGGTGCATGCTTGCATGCAGACATGTTAATGTGATTTAAAACCCACTCACATGCATGTGCCATGGTATTTCTACATGCTTGCATGTGGCTTAGTGCGGAGCCTCTCAACATCTAGATCAGATGGCTATTATGGACTGATTTACTTCATCTAACGGCTACATCAATTTTGATGATGTGGCTCAAGGAGAGGATAGAGAATTCCTAGTAGTGGGGGCTAGCTATTACTAGTAGATAAGTCTTTGTAGAGATTCCACTACATACGGAACAAAATGAATGAATCTACACTTAAAATGCATCTATATACATCCGCATGTGGTTCATGGTGAAATCTCTACAAAGACTTATATTTAGGAACGGGGGAGACGGCGTACTAAGCAAGCTTCTCCTCGTTCCGTGAGTTGACGGGACACATCAAAAGTACTCCAGTGTATAGAGCCTTGCCTCTAAGGTAGGCCCCACATGGTTTGCCTCATTTTTTAACATAACACGTCAAGTCGCAATTTGTTTGTTCACCCGTGGTAGACGATCGTCCCTCCACCAAGTGGACAACTAGTACACGTGCCAAATTACCACGTGGGCTGCCTTTTTCGTACAAAAATGAGCTCCACAGTGTACCCGCACGGGTGTGGTTGGGAAAGAGATGGGAGTACGTGCGCAGTGCATGCACCTCTTCTCTTCGTGCACGTCCCCCACCTACGTGGGTGTGCGTGAGAGATACAAACCGCGTTCGTGCATGTTTTTTGTTTTGGGGAGGGGGTGGGGTGGGGTTTGATTTCGTGAATTATTTGTGGGAATATGTGTCGATGACATCTCAAACAAAATTTTGCATGCAATGTGTGTGAAATGGAGGCCTATCCATATCATACATAGAGGGTCGGGCAATCCGCGAGAAGAGAGGGAGGGGTCATAGCTATCAATAGAGTTGAAGAGAGGATCAAGTGGGTGGGTGCGAGATCGATGAAGAGAGCCATCGAAATTGTGTGTGTGCAAGTCAATGATATAGGGCGACTGGCCTACCGGAATGTTAGAGGGCACATGTCAAGTTTGTGTGTGGCAGGGAGACATGACTAGTGCGCTCGATGTATCAGTGTGTGTGGGGGGGAGGGGGTGGGGGAGGGGTAGGCCGAGGCCTAACAATAGAGGTAGAACGACTCGTATATGTGTTAAGAAGGAGAGACCCAGCTATGTCTTGAGGGAGTTCGGTATCCATACATAACTGAAGGACGGGAAATATGATGGGACAGAGAGAGAGGAGAGAGAGAGGGAGGGAGAGGGAGGGAGAGGGGTAGAGTGCTGGATGGGTGATGGAGTTGCTTCTCGAAGATGGTGGGAGAGGCCTACTAGACAAACTGAGGGTGGAACTGCAATGTTATCAATAAGAGTGGGGATGTGTTTCTGTGTGTGCCTGTGCGTGATAGATCTGTAGGGACACATCCAAGGATGATGAAGGTGAACCATGTGTTTGGTAAGCAAACCTAACTAGATTGGTAGATCAATTGTTGTTTGTCGGAGGAAGGGAGAGACCCAACTAATGAGGTAAATCGATTGACGTGTGGGTAAAAATAAGTTATAAGGACCTAGCTAGCTATATGTATAGCGAGAGATCGGTCGGTGTACGTCCATTTGTTAGAGGCAAATAAGGCCCAGCGAGACAGATAGACAGAGAGAATGGAACTAGGAGGTGGTGCAAGAGGCCCAACTACTAGCTAGATACGGGGAGGAGTGTGCGGTTGTGAGATCGATGAAAAGAGGGGCGAGAGTTTACACGTGTGTCTGACCGTATGAGAGACACGAGGCAAGGACACATAAAGGAGGAGATTGAAGGTGTGTGTGTATGTTGTAGGCAGGCATCGCTGGAGAGGTTTATCAATCGGTGTGTGTCGGAAAGGAGTTGTGGAGACTCTGGGAGAACGACCTAAAGAAAAAAATGAATGTGCCCAGTGTATAGAATGCCGAGGGAGGGGGAGGGCGAGGAGGGCATGTGTATGCATGAGAGAAAGTTAGTGGTAGCTACAAAGGTTAGAGGATTGTGTGGGTGTAAGAGACTAATAAAGATCATAATTTGATATGAAAGCGGATTCATATATTTGAATAGGAGATCATAGTGTTTTAAACATTGCATGCATGAATATAGCGATGATACATGTGATGTGCACATGTTATACCATAATGTGATAATGCATGGCGTTTGCAACTCACAACTAAATGCCGAACAATCTAAACCAGACTATACATCAAACAATCTCACATTTTATTTGAATTTGTGATAATGTGTGGCGTTTGCAGCTTACAACTAAATATCGAACAATCTAAACAATACTATATATCGAGCATTCTCGCATTTTATTTGAATTTGTGGTAATGTGTGGTGTTTGCAACTCACATCTAAATACTTGTAGGCGTAAGGGGCGGGGCACCATACATAATGTGATAAACACATTATACATATGAGACATGGTTTAGATTATGAAGATCTAGCTAGAGCTAGAAATGTAGTGTGACTTGAAATCAAAATAAAGTGGATTCAAAAAATCTAGTTCGAGTTCATATAGTACACATAGTTCATATGTAACTCGAGACTAATCATGTGGTGTTCTATGAAGATAATACACAAACAATGGTTTAACTTGACAATAATGATGATTGCAGATCGTATTAAAACAGAGAGACGAATTCAAATGCTTTGACTTCACAACAGTCATTACTGTAGATCTTATTCAAATAGAGAAACGAATTCAAATTTAGTTCATACTGAAGCGGGTGTATATACATTTGGAATGCACTAAAACGTTCATTTGAGTAGTAGGTTTCATGCATTATACACGTAGCGAAATATTTTAATTGAACATAACATGAATTCGAAGTTTTGAATGACATTTGTAGTGCGCATTTATTTGGTACAGTACACGTTAGGCTTGTCCGGAAATTTAAACCCGCGCCTTGTTAGCCCGAAATATTTAAGATATATCTTTCTCTCGTTGTGCTTCGACAACTCCCTCCATCTCAACCCGCGCCTTGCTGGGGGTACTTTCGTAACTTACCCCACATTTCGGACAAGCGCGTCCCTAAGCCATGGTTCCACACTGCCATCCCATCCGCCCACCTATTCGTACACCGAGGCCGCGAAAACCCGCGACGAAACCCCACACCCTGCTCCGTCCGCCACCCAGCCGGAGCCTCTTCCCCGATGATGTCGTCCACAACAACACCTCGATGTCCCTCATCCATCTACTAGATGAGGATCTGTCATCGATCTCATCGTCCCATCGGTTCATCCACCCCGTCCTCCACCTCCAAGGAGCTGCCCCAACGTTCCCCTCGTCTTTCGCGCCACCTCCATTCCCACACCACCGTCTTCACCTGCACCACCGGAAGAGCATCATCCTCACCGTTTCCTCGGATGAAGCTACGGCCTAATCGGTGCCACCAAAGAGATTGTACACTAATCACCGTATTTTCTTCTTGATTCGATCTCACGGTGCTGCCGGCGCTCGGTCCCGAGCCGACACGACGCGGCTCCATCCACGGCGGCGTCGCCGGCCACTTCCTCCATGGTGTCGCTCCCTCGGCAGCGACGTCCACAGCAGTAGGAGCTGCTGCTGCGTTAGCTCTCGCTCGCGCTGCTGCTCTGCTCTTGCTCTCAGTCCCTTGCCTGGTCTGCTCTTGCTATTGCTCTTGCTCACGCTGCTGCTCTCGCTCTCGCTCTTGCTTGTGATGCTGATCCGATTTAGCTACACTTCAGTCGACTGAATCGACTTTTGGGTCAGTCGAATTTCAGGGGGTGGGGGAGGGCTCGCCGGGTTGAAGGAAGAACCAGCCGCAGCAGGGAGGAGGGCTCGCCGGAGAGGTACCCCACTATCTATCTTAGGGTTCAGGATGGGGGCTGTGGTCGCCGGCGGTGGTGGG